>NC_053023.1:566076852-566223626 GCF_003073215.2 Triticum urartu
GGCTGGTTACTGTTGCTCAATCCTGTGACGAGGGCTTCGCCGAGGTGGGCGTGGCTACAGTGCCGCCGTCCAGCGGGTGATCGCTGTAGCCTCACCGCGTCTTGTCTCCTTAATGGGGCGTCTCCTTCGAGGGAGGTGGCAAGCTGGCTGTGGGGAGCCGGCTCTGTCTTGGGCCGACTGGGGGAGGCCTGGCCGCCTTTGGGTGTCTCTCTGCCCGAAGGGGCCCACCGCCCGTGGGCCGCGCTGGCAGCCCGTCGTGGATGACATCAGGGTCAATGTGGCAACAGTGCCGCGCCGGACGGGTCATGGCCACCTGTACGGTGCACTGTGCCAGGCGTGCTCCGGGATTTGGGGGTGGCAGGCTTTACTGTAGCCACGCCCCGTCACATCGCCGTTATGTGGATGCACACTTCAAGGGTACGATCTTGACCGCTTTGTGGGAGCCGGCTCCTTGGAGTCGGCCTTCTCGCGGCCGGCTTCTCGGAGCCGGCCCTCCCGCGGCTTTCTTCATGAGGGCTAATGTCGGGTTGCCTTCCGATAGCCGGCCTGGGAGACAGCCGGCAAGGGGAAGGCGGACCCATGTCTTGGATTCTTGAGGGCCGGATCGGCTCGTAATTTTTTCAGAAGGGCCAGGGGGAGCCGGCTAGGCTACCCATGGTTATTTACTCTGACATGATCAATCATGCAACGATTATAACATAGGGTGACATAGAACTAGCTCCAATTCATCAATGTAATGTAGGCACGTATTCCGAATATAGTCATACATGCTTATGGAAAAGAACTTGCATGACATATTTTGTCCTACTGATACGTCTCCGTCGTATCTACTTTTCCAAACACTTTTGCCCTTGTTTTGGACTCTAACTTGCCTGACTTGAATGGAACTAACCCGGACAGACGCTGTTTTCAGCAGAATTGCCATGGTGTTATTTTTGTGCAGAAATAAAAGTTCTCGGAATGACATGAAAATAAACAGAGATTATTTTTGGAATATATAAAAAATACTAGAAGAAGAATCCACGTCAGGGGGCCCACACACCCTGTCCACGAGGGTGGGGGCGCACCTACCCCCCTGGGTGCGCCCCTGCCTCGTGGCCCCCCTAATGCTCCACCGACATCCATCTTGACTCCATATATTCACTTTCACCGAGATAAAAATAGGAGAGAAGGATTCATCGCGTTTTACGATACAGAGCCGCCGCCAAGCCCTAAACTCTCTCAGGCGGGCTGATCTGGAGTCCGTTCGGGGCTCCGGAGAGGGGAATCCGTCACCATCGTCATCATCAACCTTCCGCCATCACCAATTTCAAGATGCTCACCGACGTGCGTGAGTAATTCCATCATAGGGTTGGATGGGATTTATCATGTAATCGAGTTAGTTTTGTTAGGGTTTGATCCCTAGTATCCACTATGTTCTAAGATTGATGTTGCTATGACTTTGCTATGCTTAATGCTTGCCACTAGGGCCCGAGTGCCATGATTTCAGATCTGAACCTATTATGTTTTCATGAATATATGTGAGTTCTTGATCCTATCTTGCAAGTCTATAGTCACCTATTATGTGTTATGATCCGTTAACCCCGAAGTGACAATAATCGGGATACTTACCGGTGATGACCGTAGTTTGAGGAGTTCATGTATTCACTATGTGTTAATTCTTTGGTCCGGTACTCTATTAAAAGTAGGCCTTAATATCCCTTAGTTTCCAATAGGACCCCGCTGCCACTGGAGGGTAGGAAAAAAGATGTCATGCAAGTTGTTTTTCATAAGCACGTATGACTATATTCGGAATACATGCCTACATTACATTGATGAACTGGAGCTAGTTCTGTGTCACTCTATGTTATAACTGTTGCATGATTGATCGCATCCGACATAATTATCCATCACTGATCCAATGCCTACGAGCTTTTCATATATTGTTCTTCGCTTATTTACTTTTCCATTGCTACTTTTACAATCACTATAAAACCAAAAACTATTACTTTTGCTACCGTTACCGCTACTATCATATTACTTTGCTACTAAACACTTTGCTGCAGATATTAAGTTTCCAAGTGTGGTTGAATTGACAACTCAACTGCTAATACTTGAGAATATTCTTTGGCTCCCCTTGTGTCGAATCAGTAAATTTGGGTTGAATACTCTACCATCGAAAACGGTTGCGATCCCCTATACTTGTGGGTTATCAAGACTATTTTCTGAAGCCGTTGTCGGGGAGCATAGCTCTATTCTTTGAGTCACTTGGGATTTATATCTGCTTATCACTAGGAAGAACTTGAAAGATCAAAGAACCAAGATTTTTCCCTCAACTGCAAGGGGAGGTAAGGAACTGCCATCTAGCTCTGCACTTGATTCACCTTCTGTTTTGAGTAAACTTGTGACACCTACTACTGCTATTTATTTTGATAGGTCGCATGTTATTGATGATGCCACTTCGGCTATGCGTGATATTTATGATGAAACTACTTCTATGCTTGATACTACTGTGCCACTAGGTGAATTTCTTGATGAACAACTTGCTAGGGCTAGAGAGAATGAAATTATTGAAACTGATAATATTGATGAAAGTGATGATGAAGATTCTCCCCTAGATATGAATTGCATGTTGTTCCTGAGGGTTATGTTATGGATGAAGAAACTGCTAGAGACTTCTTAGCTTGCAATGATAGATCTGATCTTAAGAAATTATTAGCTAAGCTTAAAGAAAAGTCTTTGAATGCTAGAATGAAATATGACCCTGCTTTTGCTACTTCACCTATCTTTATTACTGATAAGGATTATGATTTCTCTGTCCATCCTGAGTTAATTACGTTGGATGAATGTGATCCTTTCTATGGCTATGAATCTGAAACTGTTGTGGCACATCTTACTAAATTAAATGATATAGCCACCCTGTTTACTCATGATGAGAAAACTCGCTATTACTTTATCCTTAAGTTGTTTCCCTTCTCATTAAAGGGTGGTTCTAAAACATGGTTTAATTCTCTTGATCCTGGTTGTGTGCGTAGTCCCCAAGATATGATTTATTACTTCTCTGCTAAATATTTCCCCGCTCATAAGAAACAAGATGCCTTAAGGGAAATATATAATTTCGTGCAAATTGAAGAAGAGAGTCTCCCACAAGCTTGGGGGGCTTCTCCGATTACTTAATGCTTTGCCTGATCATCCACTCAAGAAAAATGAAATACTTGATATATTTTATAATGGACTAACCAATGCTTCCAGAGACTACCTGGATAGTTGTGTTGGTTGTGTTTTCAGGGAAAGAACTGTTGATCAAGCTGAATTGCTATTGAATAATATGTCGAGTAATGAAAATGATTGGACACTTCCTGAACCAACTCCTAAGCCAACTCCAAAGAAAAGGGGTATTCTATTTCTCAGTCCTGAAGATATGCAAGAGGCAAAGAAATCTATGAAAGAAAAAGGTATTAAAGCTGAAGATGTTAAGAATTCACCACCTATTGAAGAAATACATGGTCTTGATAACCCGACACAGGTAGTAAAGGTAAATTCTCCCTATAGATTTGATGAAGGTGATACTCCTCGTTATAAGTCTGCTAGCCAATGCTTTGATGAGTTTGATAATTTTATTGTTAAACAAGAAAACTTCAATGCTTATGTTGGTAGACAATTGAATCGCAATGCTGATATGCTTGAGCACTTGAGTGATTATATGTCTAGAGTTAAAGGTGAACTTAAACTTACTAGTAAACATGCTTCTATGGTTACCACTCAAGTAGAACAAGTACTTAAAGCTCAGAATGATTTGCTCAGTGAATTAAATAATAAGAAAAATGATAATGTTGTTAGAGTTATGACAAGAGGGGGTAAAATGACTCAGGAACCTTTGTATCCTGAGGGCCACCCTAAGAGAATTGAGCAAGATTCTCAGAGAATTAATGTTGATGCACCTAGTCCTTCTAAGAGGAAGAAAAAGAAAAAAGTTAGGACTTTGCATGCTTCTAGTGCTTGTTGTTGACACACCTGAGAATCCCAATGATATTTATATTTCTGATGCTGAAACACAATCTGGTAATGAACATGAACCTAGTGATAATGTTAATGATGATGTTCATGTTGATGCTCAACCTAGCAATGACACTGATGTAGAGATCAAACCTGTTGTTGATCTTGATAACCCACAATCAAAGAATCAACATTATGATAAGAGAGACTTCATTGCTAGGAAGCGCGGTAAAGAAAGAGAACCATGGGTTCAGGAACCCATGCCTTTTGCTCCTAAACCATCCAAGAAAAAGGATGATGAGGATTTTGAGCGCTTTGCTGAAATGAATAGACCTATCTTTTTGTGTATGCATTTGAATAATATGCTTAAAATGAATTCTTATGCTAAGTATATGAAAGATATTGTTACAAATAAAACAAAGATACCAGAAGCTGAAATTTCCACCATGCTTGCAAATTATACTTTTAAGGGTGGAATACCAAAGAAACTTGGAGATCCCGGAGTACCAACTATACCATGATCTATTAAAAGAAACTATGTTAAAACTACTTTATGTGATCTTGGAGTCGGTGTTAGTGTTATGCCCCTCTATTTATATTGTAGACTTGATTTGAATAAGTTGACACCTACTGAAATATCTTTGCAAATGGCTGATAAATCATCTACTATACCTGTCGGTATTTGTGATGATGTGCCTGTTGTGGTTGCAAATGTTACTATTTTAACGGACTTTGTTATTCCTGATATTCCCGAGGACGATAGTATGTCGATTATCCTTGGTAGACCCTTTTTGAATACTGCAGGGGCTGTTATTGATTGCAACAAAGGCAATGTCACTTTTCATGTAAATGGTAATGAGCATACGGTACACTTTCCGAGGAAATAACCTCAAGTCCATAGTATTAATTCTATTGGAAAATTTTCGATGATCACTATTGGAGGTTTTGAATTCCCTCTTCCTACTGTCAAGAAGAAATATGATATTCTTATTGTTGGCGATGTGCATATCCCCATTGAGGTAACCTAGTGTTATTCGAAATTTCTCTGGTTTCATGTTATTCGAAATGAGTTTGTTAACAAGACCTGATCAACCTTGTTAGTGGATTCCTTTTGATGAGCATGAGATGGATGAAGTTAGAAAGCACAACTTTCTGTACCCTCTTTTTACTTTCTGTTATTTATATTAAATAAAGCAAAAAAAGTATTTTCTGTCTATTTTCTAAATTATCCTTGCAATAAAAATACCCCTAAAATAAAAGTTCTCCAAATGCCCTGAAAATGAAATATGATTTTTCCAGAATATTTAAGAATTTTAGGCACTGAGAACACAGTAGGGGGAGCAGCCACGTGCCCATGAGGGTGGAGGGCGCGCTCACCCCCTGGGTGCGCCCCCTGCCTCATGGACCCCACATGGGTCCCCTCCACTTATCCTTGCACCCACACACTTCGTCTTGCTCCAGAAAAAATAACTAGCCAGCTCAAACCTGAGTTCTTGCTCATCTTGCTGTCATTTTCGATCTCCTTGCTCAAAGCTCCATTCACAAAACTGCTTTGGGGGATTGTTCTTTGGTATGTGACTCCTCCAATGGTCCAATTAGTTTTTGTTCTAGTGCTTTATTTATTGCAATTTTTTGCTGCTTAGGTGACCCTGTTCTTGAGCTTGCATGTCAAATTTATGTGGTCAAAAGTAGTTTTAATGCATGATATAGCCTCTAGGCACTTGTAGGAGTAGTTGCTATCAATTTTGTTGAGTTTGGTTCACTTTTATTTTGAGTCACTAAAAATTTCAGAAATTTTTCAGAGGAAGAAATATGTTTAGGAAAATGTACCAAGGTGGTTCCTCAAGGAAGCAAGGACCCAAGCCCGTGATACGTGAGCCGGACAATGAACTACCAAGAGATGCTCAAGTGCGGCCTTGTGAATGGCCGTCAGAAAATTTCATGGTTCGGGCAGGAATCAAGGAGGAATTTGAAGCATATGTGTGTAACGCCGATCTTGAGAGCTTCGTGGCAGATAAGTGCCATCATTACCTCTATTTAACTGATTCATTTGTGAGAAGGTTTAAATATACATCATCACGCAATTCTCAAACTATCCCGTTTGATCTTTGTGATAAATCTTATACCAAGGACTTAGAAGATTTTAATATTGCTTGTAAACTCCCACGGTGGGGTAATGTTAGTGAACCTCGCAAATCTGAATATAAAGACTTTCTTGCTAGTATAACTGTGGGGGGGTATAGGGAAATCACGCAAGCTACCATAGGGAGCATTCATTTTCCTGCCATACATTATTTTGCTCTCTTCATAGGTAGATGCATTAATGGTAAGGAGGAGGCATGTCACATGTGTGTCCCCAATCTTAGTGTTCTCAAGAGTGCTATATTAGGAGATAGACAATATAACTTGGGGGCCATTGTTGCACGTAGGTTGCATATTAATAGTATTGATGGAGATTTATTTGGAGGAATTTATGCAACCCGTTTAGCTAATTTTCTTGAGATACCCATATGCGGAGATGATATTGAATTGCCTCCTGTTTATTTAGATTATAATGCCATGGTTCGTCATCAGTTTGTTGAGAGGAATGATCAGTTCCTCTAGTACCGACTAATCTTTGACAGACGACACACCTATCATATCGCTCTCCCTTCTCCTACTTTCTTTGCCTTTCAGGCAAAAGAGAGATATGTTATAACCAGGGAGGAGGCGAACGAGTACGAGAGGAGGACAGAGGCATCTCGCCTCCAAGCTGCAACTCATCAGGCAATTGCCACTGCATCTCAGTACGACCCCGGCTACAACTTTGATCCATGGGCATAGACCAACTTTAGCCAAAAGCCTAAGCTTGGGGGAGTACGTATTTCTCACCAACATTACATTCATGTTTACACACTCATGCCAATTGCCGGTGCTCATACTTTTTCATTGTACCATCCATGCTAGTTTACTTTCTTTTTAAGCTTTCTTCTTGTGAGTTTGAAAAACCTTATGAAAAACCCAAAAAAATTGCAGCTTTTAGCTAGTTTAATTTCCATGCCTGTAGTAGTAGTAATTAAAAAGAAAACCCAAAAAGATTTCACGTTCTTCTTTTGCTTGTTGGGAGTTTTCCCGTGTAAATAGTTTTATTTCTTTTCTTGTTCTTTGGGAGTCGAGAGGAGAAGACCTTGATGAAAATGTTGAGTGGCTCTCATATGCATTATTGTTGATCTAACAAAGAGCCCATATCACCTTGTCTTCTCCCTTGAATTGAATGCTTGCAGATTCCAGCTTAGTCCAATGCACGTGCACTATTATTATTATTATCCACACTATTCGGTTGTGCAAGGGAAAGGAAATAATGACGATATATGATGAACTGATTGAGATGAGAAAAGTTGGTATGAACTCGACCTCTCTTCTTTTTGTAAATATGACTAGTCCATCGTTCCTGATTAAGCCTATTATGAATGAAACATGTTTGCAATGACAATTAGAGATTATAGTTGCTTATGCCATGCTTAATTTGCTAGGAGTTAATAATGGTTTACCTTGCGTGCCAACATGCTATTAAAATGGTTGTGATGTGGCATGATAGGGTGGTATCCTCCTTTGAACGATTCGAGTGGCTTGACTTGGCACATGTTCACGCATGTAGTTTAAACAAAATCAACACAGCCTCTATGATATTTATGTTCATTGTGAATTATATCCTACTCATGCTTGCATTCACTGTTGATTAATTTTAATGCATGTTCATGACTGTTGTCGCTCTCTAGTTGGTCGCTTCCCAGTCTATTTCTAGCCTTCACTTGTACTAAGCGAGAATACTGCTTGTGCATCCAACTCCATAAATCCCAAAGTTATTCCATATGAGTCCACCATACCTTCCTATATGCGGTATCTACCTGCCGTTCCAAGTAAATTTGTATGTGCCAAACTCTAAACCTTCAAATAAACATTCTATTTTGTATGCTCGAATATCTCATGTATCAACTAGGGTTATCTGTATCCTCCATGCTAGGCGGATTATTCTCAAGAGGAGTGGACTCCACTCCTCACCCACGAGAAAATGGATGGTCACCGGGATGCCCAGTCCCATGCTCAAATCAAATCAAAATAATTGCAAACAAAACTCCCCTAGGATTGTTGTTAGTTGGAGGCACCCGTTGTTTCGGGCAAGACATGGATTGATGCTTGTTGGTGGTGGGGGAGTATAATCTTTACCATTCTGCTTGGGAACCGCCTATACAGTGTGTAGCATGGAAGATATTGAGATCTCTCGGTTGTTATGTTGACAATGAAAGTATACTGCTCAAATATTATTTATCTCTATTTCAAAATCGAGCTCTAGCACCTCTACAAATCCCTGCTTCCCTCTACGTAGGGCCTATCTATTTACTTTTATGTTGAGTCATCATCCTCATATTAAAAAGTACCGGTTGGAGAGCACCGCTGTCATTTGCATGTATTATAGTTAGTTTACATTGAGTATGACTTGACTGGATCTCTTTTACCATGAATTACAATGTCTAATCAGTCCTTGATATTTAAAGGTCCTCTACATTTATGTTTTGCGGTCTCAGAAAGGGCTAGCGAGATACCATTTGTTATATCATATTATGATTGTTTTGAGAAAGTGTTGTCATCCGAGATTTATTATTATTTCTCGCTAGTTTATTATGCCATTGATATGAGTAAACATGAGACCTAAATGTTATTGTGAATATGGCCAGTTCATAATCTTTGCTGAAAACTTGAATGCTGGCTTTACATATTTACAACAACAAGAGCAAATAGAGTTTGTAGAAGTTTTTCTTTATCACTTTCAGTTCTATCAATTGAATTGCTTGAGGACAGGCAAAGGTTTAAGCTTGAGGGAGTTGATATGTCTCTGTCGTATCTACTTTTCCAAACACTTTTGCCCTTGTTTTGGACTCTAACTTGCATGATTTGAATGGAACTAACCCGGACTGATGTTGTTTTCAGCAGAATTGCCATGGTGTTATTTTTGTGCAAAAATAAAAGTTCTCAGAATGACCTAAAAATCAATGGAGATTATTTTGGAATATATAAAAAATACTAGAAGAAGAATCCACGTCAGGGGGCCCACACCCTGTCCACGAGGGTGGGGCGTGCCTACCCCCCTGGACGCACCCCCCTGCCTCGTGGGCCTCCTGATGCTCCACCGACGTCCATCTTGACTCCATATATCCCCTTTCGGGGGGGGGGGGAATAGGAGAGAATGATTCATTGCGTTTTACGATACAGAGCCGCCGCCAAGCCCTAAACTCTCTCGGGAGGGCTGATCTGGAGTCCGTTCGGGGCTCCAGACAGGGGAATCCGTCACCATCGTCATCATCAACCTTCCTCCATCACCAATTTCATGATGATCACTGCCGTGTGTGAGTAATTCCATCATAGGCTTACTGGACGGTGATGGGTTGGATGAGATTTATCATGTAACCGAGTTATTTTTGTTAGGGTTTGATCCCTAGTATCCACTATGTTCTGATATTAATGTTGCTATGACTTTGCGATGCTTAATGCTTGCCACTAGGGCCCGAGTGCCATGATTTCAGATCTGAACCTATTATGTTTTCATGAATATATGTGAGTTCTTGATCCTATCTTGCAAGTCTATAGTCACTTATTATGTGTTATGATCCGTTAACCCCGAAGTGACAATAATCAGGATACTTACCGGTGATGACCATAGTTTGAGGAGTTCATGTATTCACTATGTGCTAATGCTTTGGTCCGGTACTCTATTAAAAGGAGGCCTTAATATCCCTTAGTTTCCAATAGGACCCCGCTGCCACGGAAGGGTAGGACAAAAGATGTCATGCAAGTTCTTTTCCATAAGCACGTATGACTATATTCAGAATACATGCCTACATTACATTGATGAACTGGAGCTAGTCCTGTGTCGCTCTATGTTATAACTGTTGCATGATTGATTGCATCGGACATAATTATCCATCACTGATCCAATGCCTATGAGCTTTTCATATATTGTTCTTCGCTTATTTACTTTTCCGGTGCTACTGTTTCAATCACTATAAAACCAAAAACTATTACTTTTGCTACCGTTACCGCTACTATCATATTACTTTGCTACTAAACACTTTGCTGCAGATATTAAGTTTCCATGTGTGGTTGAATTGAGAACTCAGCTACCAATACTTGAGAATATTCTTTGGCTCCCCTTGTGTCGAATCAATAAATTTGGGTTGAATACTCTACCCTCGAAAACTGTTGTGATCCCCTATACTTGTGGGTTATCACCTACCCTCCCGTGGCAGCAAGGTCATATTGGAAACTAAGGGATATTAAGGCCTCCTTTTAATAGAGTACCGAACCAAAGCATTAACACATAGTGAATACATGAACTCCTCAAACTACGGTCATCACCGGTAAGTATCCTGTTTATTGTCACTTCGGGGTTAACAGATCATAACACATAATAGGTGACTATAGACTTGCAAGATAGGATCAAGAACTTACATATATTCATGAAAACATAATAGGTTCAGATCTTAAATCATGGCACTCGGGCCCTAGTGACAAGCATTAAGCATAGCAAAGTCATAGCAACATCAATCTTAGAACATAGTGGATACTAGGGATCAAACCCTAACAAAACTAACTCAATTACATGTTAAATCCCATCCAACCCATCACCGTCCAGCAAGCCTATGATTGAATTACTCATGCACGGCGGTGAGAATCATGAAATTGGTGATGGAGGAAGGTTGATGATGACGATGGCGGCGGGTTCCCCTCTCCGGAGCCCCGAATGGACTCCAGATCAGCCCTCCTGAGAGAGATTAGGGCTTGGCAGTGGCTCCGTATCGTAAAACGCAATGAATCCTTCTCTCTTATTTTTTTCTCCCCGAAAGTGAATATATGGAGTCAAGATGGACGTCGGTGGAGCATCAGGGGGCCCACGAGGCAGGGGGCGCGCCCAGGGGGGTAGGCGCGCCCCCCACCCTCGTGGACAGGGTGTGGGCCTTTTGACGTGGATTCTTCTTCCAGTATTTTTTATATATTCCAAAAATAATCTTCGTTGATTTTCAGGTCATTCCGAGAACTTTTATTTCTGCACAAAAATAACACAATGGCAATTCTACTGAAAACAACGTCAGTCCGGGTTAGTTCCATTCAAATCATGCAAGTTAGATTCCAAAACAAGGGCAAAAGTGTTTGGAGAAGTAGATACGTTGGAGACGTATCAGAGTACATAGCTGCTTCGGAAGCAGCAAATGAAGGAGTCTGGATGAAGGAGTTCATATCCGATCTAGGTGTCATACCTAGTGCATTGGGTCCAATGAAAATCTTTTGTGACAATACTGGTGCAATTGCCTTGGCAAAGGAATCCAGATTTCACAAGAGAACCAAGCACATCAAGAGACGCTTCAATTCCATTCGCAATCAAGTCAAGGAGGGAGACATAGAGATTTGGAAGATACATACGGATCTGAATGTTGCAGACCCGTTGACTAAGCCTCTCTCACGAGAAAATCATGATCAGCACCAAGACTCCATGGGTGTTAGAATCATTACTGCCTAATCTAGATTATTGACTCTAGTGCAAGTGGGAGACTGAAGGAAATATGCCCTAGAGGCAATAATAAAGTTGTTATTTATATTTCCTTATATCATGATAAATGTTTATTATTCAAGTTAGAATTGTATTAACCAGAAACTTAGTACATGTGTGAATACATAGACAAATAGAGTGTCACCAGTATGCCTCTATTTGACTAGCTCGTTGAATCAAAGATGGTTAAGTTTCCCGGCCATAGACATAAGTTGTCATTTGATTAACGGGATCACATCATTGGAGAGTGATGTGATTGACTTGACCCATTCCGTTAGCTTAGCATTTGATCGTTTAGTTTATTGCTATTGATTTCTTCATGACTTTTCCTATGACTATGAGATTATGCAACTCCCGAATACCGGAGGAACACTTTGTGTGCTACCAAACGTCACAACGTAACTGGGTGATTATAAAGGTGCTCTACTGGTGTCTCCGATGGTAGTTATTGAGTTGACATATATCGAGATTAGGATTTGTCACTCCGATTCTCGGACAGGTATCTCTGGGCCCTCTCGGTAATGCATATCACTATAAGCCTTGCAAGCAATGCAACTAATGAGTTAGTTGCAGGATGATGTATTATAGAACGAGTAAAGAGACTTGTGTCGGCGTCCTGGGAAGGGGGGTCCCCAGACTTGCCTGCCTGCGGCCCACGGCGTGGCTCTGCGAGCGGGCCCGTTGTTCGCACACGAACACGTCACCGTGTACCCTCGACGTCCGGGGTGATGCACCGCAGCTCACGTCGAAGGAGACCCGCCCGGAAGCGCGGTACGCAAGACAATCCGGCGGGCGCTTTTGTATACCCGAAACCCCACACGCCCGAGAGGGACCCCGTCTGGGCACACAGCGGCTATGGGATGCCCTAGGTCGACCTGATCGCCCCTAGGACCTCGAGGTTCGCCGCCCTACAAACGAAGAACGAACAAAGAACGAGGAAGAAGAAGAACAAGCGAGAGATAAAGGTAAAGGTAAAAAGATGATATATTGATAGATCGATTGTGTGTTGTTCAATCGGCCTTCACCCCTTACATATATATGAGGCAGATGGACTTCCCGTACAAGAAAAGGACTCAAATCACGTCCAAATCATCAAAAGTTACCCTAACTTGGACTACGAGGGCCGGAACTTCCGGTCTAGCCCGGAACTTCCGGGCTGAAATTATATCAAGTAGCCCTCTTGCACTAAATCTGCAGGCTGCATACTACTTCGGATGACGATGGTCCCAAAAGCAAAGTTGTAGATCTTGCAATGGAGAAAAGCTCTTCAGTTGATCACTTTTTCATTAGAGGTCATCTTGATGTCAAAATTGGCCCCGCAAATATGCAAAAATGTTAAAATTCCAGTTTTCGGGGCGCACCGCATGCAAACTTTCGGTTTAGCCCGGAACCTCCCTGGAAGTTTTTCCCGGAACTTCCGGGGCAAACTTATGCATCACACTGTTTTGGCTTTAATTTTTGCATACGAACTCTGATTTAGATGTTTTTTATATCGAAGTGGATCGTCTCGACGAGACGAAGGACCGGATGGCTATGGCCCAAATATGAAAGTTTCTCCTTTTGACGATACGGAACTTTCTCACTTTGAGCACTTCTCCATTTGAGGTCATCTTAATTAAGTTCTTGGCCGTGTCAAAATCTGGTGTCAACACATGCCCCCTGTTTTTCGGGAAACTTGTGTGCCGAAAAACAACTTGCACGATGATTTTTCTAAGGACGATGTCAACACTCCGTCGGCCATTTTGCATGTTCTTAGGACGATAAGTATATACCGGCCATTGCTTGTTTGAACCTCTTGAGGCAAACTTGGGTGAAAACTTATCAGCTTCTATAACAAACCGGGGATAAGGTTCCATAGACCAAAACCATCCTCCGAACCATATTGTTCTCCCTTTTGATAGGATTTTGCAGATAATCAAGAATGAACTTCCTCCAATCCTTACTTCGCCTGCATAAAAGTTTCATTAGTGGCCGAAGTGGTGGGCTTCGGTTCGGCCTTACCTATATTGACAAGACCCAGGATCGGCTATTGATAGAAATGTAATACACCATGGTTAACATAGTAGTCGGATGCTTGCTGTGCCAACTCTTTCAAATTGTCATGTCTAGATATATGAACAATTTTAAAGCAACCCAAGGTAAATCTTGCATCTAGACATACCAAAATATAAACTATAAGTAATTCATCAAAGCGTTGATAACCCTTGGATATTCGTTGCACTACTAATAACGAATCACCTAAAGCCTCAATATATGTAGCACATATAGCAAGGAAAAGCTCCAATCCGAATAACAATGCATATTCGGCTTTGATCATTTGTGCAAATAATATTCTAAGTGGCATGAGGCTTCACAAAATTGCACCATAAGGAGATATATAAACAACACCAACACCTTGGCCATTCTGAATTCAACCATCAAAACATAATCTCCATAGTACTAGAGAGACAAGGCTAATATCAATATTATGCATGATGTCAATATGATGCTCAATAATAAAACCAACCATGATTTGGCCTTACGTAAGTTCTGAAAACTAACAAGCCAAAGCACTCCCAATCAAAACATAAGTTCACTTTGCAATTTTGGTGAATTGGTCTGTGCACAATATGCTCAATGGCATCAATTTGACAAATTCCTTTGCAAGCACTTATCTCAATCTCTACTCAAACTAAGGACGGTGTTAGAGCACCACACTGGCCATTCTTACATATATTCTTAGGGCGATAGATAAGTATCGGCCATTACCATGAGGTCCATGTAGAATTCATTCACCAAATCATGTATAGCCGAAATAAACAAATGAAATAGCAATCAAATATTTCGGCCCTTTGGATTAGCAAGAAAAAATGTAGCTAATAAATTGTATAGGGATTTGGTAATACCCTCTCATGATGCAGAAAATTATGTCGCTTCCATGGATCAAAATAAATCCAGGGAGGGTAATTTATCATACCTGATGATGAATTCCATGGAAAAGGCATCAATGGTATGGTTGAAAAACATGGATGATGTGCTAACCGAAGATTTTGATGGGGTGATGCAAACCTTCGGCTTAATTGTTTCTGGTTTCCATCCTTCTCTTTCTTCACTTTTATAACACTTGTTGCAATAGAAGGTTGCACATCATTTTTATTTTGACTGCTCCTCTTGGGAACCCATGCCATGTTCTTCTTTTTCAGCTCTTGTGCACTAAGTTTTTGTAATTCCTTCTTTCGCCAATACGATAAGCCGAGTGGGCACCCCGGCTGTGATTTTGTTTGAAGCAATGGCAATTCTTGTTTTACCTTGTGCACTATCAACTTCTTTTCTTCATATTTGGCACTTTGACTCTTGATAATTGGTTGCTTCGTCTCATTGCCTTTAGTAGCCAATGTCAACACGTTAATTGGCTCTTTTTCATTTGAGATCAAATCTAAAGTTGCACTCTTACGACCATCTCTTTTAACATGGTACACTTGTTTGACCACCTCTTTCTTCTTCTTTGAGCTCCGGACCGATTCCTTATGATTGAAACGGTCTTTAACATATGATTATTCAAATGTTGATCTTCTTAGAGATGCATAATATTGGTTAGATGGTCTAAAATAAGATGGAGAGTGTGCCCTTGTATCATACCTGTCCCATGACGGATATGGATCTACATGAGCATAGGGATGCATCCACGGCATTGGCACTGGCGGCCCAAAATAAGGATATGAATATGTTGCATTAAAATGCTCACTTTGCCAATACCGATCCTCATATTTGCGCCTTGGGGTGATCTTGGTTTCTTTGCATGATTTGGCCGATAAGCATTCTTCTCTTCACTCTTCTTTTGATATTTATCCAATAGTTCAGCGAAGGTGATTTTTGATCTCTTACACTTGCGCTTATTTCGGCCTTTGTTTTCTCTCGGTTTGCTTTCATCAATCACAGGATTTCCTTGTTGCCCCCCAGTCCTTAGCGTCTCCATTGTAGCTTCGATGGAATTCTCGCCCTTAAGATTATGTTCATTATGCTTTTCAACAACTTCTTTACTTGAAAGCTTGATCCCATCACCTGCAGTTTTTACCTTCTCTTTAAATGGATCGGCTTGAAGCAGTCGATGCAAAAACTTTTTGCCATCGGCACCAGTCAGAATAGACTGGTCATCTCTTGGTATTTCAACAAACTTCAATCGTCCTTTTTTAATGGCCGATTTAAATATTTGACGAAACATGTTGCAATACTCAAAATTATTCTTGGACGAATCATGCAACTTACAATACATTCGTCCTTGGATTGATGGCTTAACATTGTGATCAAGAATTGTAATGTAATTATTTTCAGCAACAAATCAAATATTTCATCACACATGCTTGAATTGAAGGTATACTTCTTGTTTTCTAGCCGATCGGGTTGTGAGAACGGCTTTGGAGTTAAGCAAACGAATGGTTCAGATTTTGCATCACCCCATTCGGCCATGCATCGTGTTTTGCAGTCTATCTCCGATGTCTTTGGATAAGAAACTATACTATCATCGGTTTGCTCAGAAGATTTTAACCTTGGCTTTAAATTTCTTAAACGAAAATAGCTAGAACATACATGTCTCAATTGAGACCAAGTGTAAGCCAAGTAAGAAATAAGCAGAGCTACCCAATTAGATATGAGCTTTAGATAAAGCAATGGGGAAAGCCTTGGCTGCAATAATTTTTCGCAATTGGTCTTTCTGAATGGTGCAATATGTTGACCGATATGTTGTGTGACAATCTGATTGCTAACAGATAAATTACCCTTCTCCATTGGTCTCTCAATATTTCTTATGAAGATTTTTCTAATATATGCATCAACAACTAAGTCATGACCAAATCTGAAAACAGGTAAATTAATTGCTAGACATACCTCTTCAAATATGTTTGGAGAGCATGATGGTGGTGTGACTTGAAGAATATCTTGCTCTGCCTTCGGATAGCTCCCCAACGCCTTGTCATCATCTTTTTCTTGATTTCGTGCATCATTAGTTTTAAGATCCTTGTCCACCAAACTTTCTTCGGCTACTTGTTCTTTTTCTTGAAGCTCGTCAATTTCTATGGCATGAAACTCATAGGGAAGGAAGTAGGTTCCATTAACTTCGGAAAAATCAAGTATGGCTGTCTTGCTATACTTTCCATGCCCTTTCTCAACAATATTTGCCTCTTTGGATTTGATGGATTCGGAATATATACTACTTGATTTGGCTTTTTCAACCAAAGCACTTTTAGTTTCCGAATCATCTTTATTTTCACCAATTATATCAATTGGCAAGGCTTCTTTTCTTTGAGCCAATTCCCTATCAATTCTCTCTTGACGAAGTACTTGCACCCTATCGCGCAAAGCTTTAACTCCCCTCTCAATCACAGCCCGCTCTAGATTAGTTTGCCCCCCAATGCTTTTAGAATCTTTCGGCAATGAAGTGTTAGTGTTGCCGAAATTTTGCAATTGTGTAGGGGGTGTATAATATGCTGCGGTACTAGGTGGAGGTGTATGCACTGCTGTATAACCATATGCTCTTTCACCAATTCTATCAATGCATGTAGTTTCATCTTCCTGCAAAACTCTAGACTTTATTACAGCATAATCAGGAAACAACCCCTTTTCATATTGTTCAAGGCAAAGAGCACTAATTTTCTTGTTTTGTGCCAAGCTCTTCTTTAACGCAGCCACAAGCGCTTCTGGAAGGGATTGCTCCACAATACTTTTAGATTCTTTCGGCAATGATTCGTGAGCGTTGCCGAAATTCTCGAATTGCGTAGAGTATGCATTATATGCTACCGTATTTGATGACGACACATGTGTTCCTGTAAAATTTTCACTTATTCGGCTATGACCATGAAGATGCGGGGCCGAATTATGAACATCTACAGTTGCATACGGTGCTAAAAAATTACTAAAATGAGGTGTAGCATATGATGGTTGAGAGTAACTGGCCGAATAGCTAGTAGTAGCATGGCCAATTCTCCCATCCATCGGCAAGGTTGGATTCACATACTGCAAATTAGTTTCCGATGAATAAAAATGTGAAATACTTTCTTGTATGCTATTGGAAATTTTAACATGAGGTGTTTCAAATTGATTAACCAAACCCATCATGTTGTTCATCGACATATGAATTTGTGGGGTTGCCGATGCATGAGAGTTTGGATACATATGTTGTACGTTGCTAAAATCATAAGAATTTGAAGCATGAAGATTGCTTTGCGTCGGCCCTTGCGCATAATTAGATGCATGATTGATAAAACTAGGGCTGGCCGATACATTATGCTCATTAGGTGATCCAGCAACAACATACAGATTTTTGCATCTAAAAGGGGAATTGGGTATTCATATTACCTTTGTAGATTGCAGCAACTTGATGACGATCTCTTCGTAGAAAGAACAGGCCGGAGACCGTTCAAAGCTTCGTCCCCAGCAGAGTCGCCAAAAAGTGTGTTCGCACACGAACACGTCACCGTGTACCCTCGACGCTGGGGGTGATGCACCGCAGCTCATGTCGAAGGAGACCCGCCCGGAAGCGTGGTACGCAAGACAATCCGGCGGGCGCTTTTGTATACCCGAAACCCCACACGCCCGAGAGGGACCCCGTCTGGGTGCGCGGCGGCTATGGGATGCCCTAGGTCGACCTGATCGCCCCTAGGGCCTCGAGGTTCGCCGCCCTGCAAACGAAGAACGAACGAAGAACGAGGAAGATGAAGAACAAGGGAGAGATAATGGTAAAGGTAAAAAGATGATATATTGATAGATCGATTGTGTGTTGTTCAATCGGCCTTCACCCCTTACATATATATGAGGCGGATGGACTTCCCGTACAAGAAAAAGACTCAAATCACGTCCAAATCATCAAAAGTTACCCTAACTCGGACTACGAGGGCCGGAACTTCCGGTCTGGCCCGGAACTTCCGGGCTGAAATTATATCAAGTAGCCTCTTGCACTGAATCTGCAGGCCGCATACTACTTCGGATGACGATTGTCCCAAAAGCAAAGTTGTAGATCTTGCAATGGAGAAAAACTCTTCAGTTGATCACTTTTTTATCCGAGGTCATCTTGATGTCGAAATCGGCCCTGCAAATCGGCAAAAAATGTTAAAATTCCAGTTTTCGGGACGCACCGCGTGCAAACTTTCGGTTTAGCCCGGAACCTCCCCGGATGTTTTGACCGGAACTTCCGGGGCAAACTTATGCAGCACACTGTTTTGGCTCTAACTTTTGCATACGAACTCCAATTTAGACATTTTTATATCGAAATTGTTCGTCTCGACGAGACGAGGACAATCCGTGTAGAAACATTTCTCATATGAGGCCATCTTGGGGGCGTAATCAGCTGAATAGTGTTCTTAATATAAAATATGAGTACTTCAAACACAGCTTCGGCCTTAGAGATGAGACCGGATGGCTATGGCCCAAATATGAAATTTTCTCCTTTTGACGATACGGAACTTTTTCACTTTGAGCACTTCTCCATTTGAGGCCATCTTAATTAAGTTCTTGGCCGTGTCAAAATCTGGTGTCAACACCCGTACGACCCATCTTCACCAGAAAGGACTCAAGACCCTCGCAAGGGGCCAAGCCTTGCGAGGGGGATGACACAAGACCTCCTCAGGAGCGTCCTCACCAGGCTGGCTCGCGAGGGGCGGAGAGATCAAGGCCAGGCAAACCTCGCGAGGTTCTAGTGACGTGAGCCATGACAACCAAGGCCAGGTGGGCACCAGCGCGCACAGTGTCCTCGTTTCCTCTTTGGTGCTAAGGAAGCAAGCGCAGGCGCAGAGTACCAAGGCATCAAGGAAAGGTTTCCATATTAGTGCAACAAGACCAAGACCAGAAGGACGGCAAGACGGAGGTCAAACCGTGGAGCCCAGGACGGCGTTGATACGTCTCCAACGTATCTATAATTTTTGATTGCTCCATGCTATATTATCTACTGTTTTGGACATTATCGGGCTTTATTATCCACTTTTATATTATTTTTGGGACTAACCTATTAACTAGAGGCCCAGCCCAAAATTGCTGTTTTTTTGCCTATTTTAGGGTTTCGAAGAAAAGGAATATCAAACGGAGTCCAAATGGAATGAAACCTTCGGGAACGTGATTTTCTCACCGAACATGATCCAGGAGACTCTAACCCTACATTAAGAAATAAAGGAGGAGGCCACGAGATAGGGGGCGCACCTACCCCCCCCCCCAGGCGCGCCCTCCCCCCTCATGGGCCCCCTATTGCTCCACCGACGTACTCCTTCCTCCTATATATACCTACATACCCCCAAATGATCAGATATGGAGTCAAAACCCTAATTCCACTGCCGCAAATTTCTGTATCCACGAGATCCCATCTTGGGGCCTGTTCCGGAGCTCCGCCGGAGGGGGTATCCATCACGGAGGGCTTCAACATCATCACCATAGCCCCTCTGATGAAGTGTGAGTAGTTTAACTCAGACCTTCGGGTCCATAGTTATTAGCTAGATGGCTTCTTCTCTCTTTTTGGATCTCAATACAATGTTCTCCCCTCTCTTGTGGAGATCTATTCGATGTAATCTTCTTTTTGCGGTGTGTTTGTTGAAACCGATGAATTGTGGGTTTATGATCAAGTCTATCTATGAACAATATTTGAATCTTCTCTGAATTCTTTTATGTATGATTGGTTATCTTTGCAAGCCTCTTCGAATTGTCAGTTTGGTTTGGCCTACTAGATTGATCTTTCTTGCAATGGGACAAATGCTTAGCTTTGGGTTCAATCTTGCGGTGTCCTTTCCCAGTGACAGTAGGGGTAGAAAGGCACGTATTGTATTGTTGCCATCAAGGATAACAAGATGGGGTTTTCATCATATTACATGAGTTTATCCATCTACATCATGTCATCTTGCTTAAGGCGTTACTCTGTTTTCATTAACTTAATACTCTAGATGCATGTTGGATAGTGGTTGATGAGTGGAGTAATAGTAGTAGATGCAGGCAGGAGTCGGTCTACTTGTCTCGAACGTGATGCCTATATACATGATCATACCTACATATTCTCATAACTATGCTCAATTCTGTCAATTGCTCAACAGTAATTCGTTCACCCACCGTAAAATACCTATGCTCTTGAGAGAAGCCACTAGTGAAACCTATGGCCCCCGGGTCTATCTTCATCATATTAATCTTCCCATACTTAGTTATTTCCTTTGCTTTTACTTTGCTTTTATTTTACTTTGCATATTTATCATAAAAATATAAAAAAACTATTATCTTATCATATCTATCATATCTCACTCTCGTAAGTGGCCGTGTAGGGATTGACAACCCCTTATCGCATTGGTTGCAAGGATTTATTTGTTTTGTGCAGGTGCGAGGGACTCGCGTGTAGCCTCCTACTGGATTGATACCTTGGTTCTCAAAAACTGAGGGAAATACTTACGCTACTTTACTGCATCATCCCTTCCTCTTCGGGGAAAACCAACGCAGTGCTCAAGAGGTAGCAAGAAGGATTTTTGGCACCGTTGCCGGGGAGTCTACGCAAAAGTCAATATACCAAGCACCCATCACAATCCTTATCTCCCGCATTACATTATTTGCCATTTGCCTCTCGTTTTCCTCTCCCCACTTCACCCTTGCCGTTTTATTCGCCCTCTCTCTTTCCTCCCTCTCTTTTTCTATTTGCCTCTTTTTGCCTTTTGCACTTTCTGCCGTCATGTCTGAAATTGGGGAAATTATTGTCGATATGATCAATAATAATATCAAGAAAAATTTTGACGCTCCTGCTGAAGAACCCCCTATCGTACATACAAAACAATTCTGTATTGGTAGTGGTAATATTATTGGAAAAGGAGTTATTCAATATTTCTTTACTTGTGCCGGTGCTTTACCTTCTATGGGTAGTTCTATCCTTCATAGAACTAGTAGTCTTGAGGACGCTATTGCCATGCTTGTAGTTGAACTTGAAAGACAATTCATGCACATGCATCCTTGCATACAAAGGATTTTCCTAGAATTTTCTAATATTGAGCATTCTTCTGTTAAGCGTGCCACTACTATCTTTTTGGCTCATGAGTTTAGATTCATAATAAAAGAGGCCAAAGAAATCTTTGTGCATTATAGGGTGGACGCTTGCCGTCCTCCCATAGAGGCTATCCTTTTTGATCAAGAAGAAATAATGCGTTTTCAATCTCTAGACTATGTTGCTTTCAATGAAAATGTTTGAAAAAGGGTTCCTACCAATGTTTTAGTTGACAGAATTTCTGAACTTAATGATGATTTGGCCATTCGAAATAATGAACTAGGATATTCCCTTGAATATAGGCTCACAAAGTTCTGTCAAAAGAATGCTTAGAATGATGAATTGGTTGTGCAATACGAAGGACCAAAGGAGGAACCTATACCTCCCAAGGTTGATCTTGGGGACTTTTGTCCCATTAAATTTAGCCTTTTGATTAATTTTGCTAGCCTCAAAGAAAACTTGCTGCCGAACGTATAGAATATGAAATGAGTTTTAATGATCTATATTACTATTATGGCAATACCTAGATCTATCCTTGCTTTTTATGCCTAGCTAGGGGCATTAAACGATAGCGCTTGTTGGGAGGCAACCCAATTTTATATTTATTCCTTGCTTTTTTGCTTCTGTTTAGAAATAAAAAATTTATCTAGCCTCTGTTTAGTTGTGTTTTTTGTGTTTAATTAGTGTTTGTGCCAAGTAGAACCATTGGGAAGACTTGGGGAAAGTCTTGATATCTTGCTGTAAAAAACAGAAACTTTAGCGCTCACGAGAACTTCTTCCATTTTTATTTGGAAAGTGGTATTTAGTTAATTATTTTTGCAGATGATTAATATATAAATTCCTCACGTCCAGCTATTTATTTTAGAATTTTTGGGGTTCCAGATCTTGTGCTAGCTACAGATTACTACAGACTGTTCTGTTTTTGACAGATTCTGTTTTTCATGTGTTGTTTGCTTATTTTGATGAATCTATGGCTAGTAAAATAGTTTGTAAACCATAGAGAAGTTGGAATACAGTAGGTTTAACACCAATATAAATAAAGAATGAGTTCATTACAGTACCTTGAAGTGGCCTTTTGTTTTCTTTCGCTAACGGAGCTCACGAAATTTTCTACTTTGAGTTTTGTGTTGTGAAGTTTTCAAGTTTTGTGTAAAGATTTGATTGATTATGGAACAAGTAGTGGCAAGAGCCTAAGCTTGGGGATGCCCATGGCACCCCCAAGATAATCTAAGGACACCTAGAAGCCAAAGCTTGGGGATGCCCTATAAAACCCATGATGCGGCTATATCTCCCACGTGTCGAAGCACGACTTAGAGGCATAACCGCATTGTAAGCAATGTCGCAAGTGGGGTAATCTTCAAACAACCCATGTAATGAATAAGGAAAAGAGGTACATAGTTGGCTTACGCTCGCCACATCACACAGTAGCATAAATATCATTACATTCATCCAGATACAATCAAGGTCCGACTACGGAACCAAAATAAAGAACAACCCCAAATGCAACAATGTCCCCGATCGACCCAACTGGGCCCCACTACTGATCGTCTGGAAAAGAAATGTAGTATCGTCCTGAGTCCTCATCGAACTCCCACTTGAGCTCAGTCGAAATCTCCTAGAGCGGTATCATCGGTCCCTGCATCTGGTTTTGGAAGTAATTTGTGAGTCACAGGGACTCAGCAATCTCGCACCCTCGCGATCAAGACTATTTAAGCTTATAGGCAGGGTAAAAGGTATGATGTGGAGCTGCAGCAAGCACTAGCATATATGGTGGCTATCATACGCAAATGAGAGCGAGAAGAGAAGGCAAAGGCACGATCGATGAACTATGATCAAGAAGTGATCCTAGAACAACCTACGTTCAAGCATAACACGAGACCGTGTTCTCTTCCCGGGCTCTGCCGAAAAGAGGCCATCACGGCCACACACTCTGTTGATTCATTTTAATTAAGTAAAGTTTCAGGTTTTCTACAACTGGACATTAACAAATTCCCATCTGCCCATAACTGCGGGCACGACTTTCAAAAGTTCAAATCCCTGCAAGGGTGTCCCAACTTAGCCATCACAAGCTCTCACGGTCAACGAAGGATATTCCTTCTCCCAAGACAATCCAATCAGACTCGGAATCCCGGTTACAAGACATCTCGACAATGGTAAAACTAAACCAGCAAAGTCGCCCGAATGTGCCGACAAATCCCGATAGGAGCTGCACATATCTCATTCTCAGGGCACACTCAGATGAGACATCCTACGAGTAAAACCAACCCTCAAGTTTCCCCGAGGTGGCCCCGCGGTCTACTCGGTTCGGACCAACACTCAGAGGAGCACTAGCCCAGGGGGGTTTAAAATAGAGATGACCCTCGGGCTCCAGAAACCCAAGGTAAAAGAGGCTAGGTGGCAAATGGTAAAACCAATGTTGGGCATTGCTGGAGGAGTTTTATTCAAGGCGAACTGTCAAGGGGTTCCCATTATAACCCAACCGTTTAAGGAATGCAAAATCAAGGAACATAACACCGGTATGAAGAAAACTAAGGCGGTAAGAGTGGAACAAAACACCAGGCATAAGGCCGAGCCTTCCACCCTTTACCAAGTACATAGATGCATTAAAGTAGACAAGATAAATAATGATATCCCAACAATAAACATGTTCCAACAAGGAACAAACTCCAATCTTCACCTGCAACTAGCAACGCTATAAGAGGGGCTGAGCAAAGCGGTAACATAGCCAGACAATGGTTTGCTAGTACAAGGTGGGTTAGAGGTTTGACATGGCAATATGGGAGGCATGATAAGAAAGTGGTAGGTATCATAGCATAGGCATAGAAAAAGAGCGAGCATCTAGCAAGCAAAGATAGAAGTGATTTCGAGGGTATGGTCATCTTGCCTGCAAAGTTCTCTGAGTTGACGTTAGCTTGATCCTCGTAAACATACTCAACGGGTTCCTCGATCATGTACTCGTCTGCCGGCTGTACCCAAGCAAGAACACAAGCAAAGGGAGACACAATCAACCACGTGCAATGCACAAGCAACAATGATGCAAAACATGGCATGATATGCGGGATGCGATATGCGATGCATATGCATGTTTCGGAAAGGAAAGATTGAACCTGGCCTCAACTTGGAAAACCAAGAGTGCCACTGGAAAGATGAGTTGATTTCGGTCGAAATCGATATAAAGATCACCTGAATCAGATGCACGGTTTGCAAATGGCAAGTAAAACAAATATGGCATTGATCTGCGATTAACAGCACGAGGCCATCTAAATGCATCAAGAACACAAGCTACTGCCCTCTAACATCGCAACAAAATACATGGCAGTGATCCACTCAAGATGCTTGAAAACAGATGAACACTATGCTACAGCTAATTCACTCAATAGCAGGTGCAAACAAGCATGGCAAAAGTGCAAAAGATAACAGGTTACAGACTTGGTGAAAATAACAACATGCCAGGAATTTAACATCAGGAAGCAATGTTTAGAGTAAGATAACAACATGCTACAGGAACATATCATGGCAAAGCAAGGCATGCCATGAAGCTACTCAAAGCATACAACAAAAGTCCCTTACTGACCTTAAGACAAAAGGGATCAGAAGATACAATGGCAACCATGTGAACATAGCAATTATCGTTAACATATTCAGACTTAGTAGAAAACTGGAACATGGCAAAACAGATATTAAGTAGGCATGTTTACGAGCTCGATGCACTCACCAAAAGGCATTGCATGACAAACTAAGCATACACCCAGCAAGTAGACATGGTATAGAAGCTAAACATGGCAAGAACAACCTCATATCATGCAAGGATCAACTATAACAAGCTCAGCAAAAATGCTTAACACGTAAACATTCTGCCAAGAACATTTTATAGCAAAAGTAGAGCTTGATTGACTCAAGCTAGGTTGCTCCATAATTGCAAACAAAGACATGAATGGATAGAGCACAACAATATCTACAAAACATCCTTACTGATCATGCTCAAAAGAGGCATGGATCACTCTGTAGCAACATGAATACATGGCATAAAAATATTACCAGGACAAAGACATAGAATATTTCTAAGTCCCTGAAATCAGCAACATTACGAGAGCTACTTTACATGCTTGTGCTAGTCACCACATAGATCACAAAAATACACGGCATACACCCCTGTAAAGATGGCATGGCATACTTAAAAACACATGTAGGGCTCAAGTTCATAGGAGGCACACATTAATCATGGCAAAAATGACAAATGTCCAATTACTGATAAGAATCTGAAACTAATATAAACTAGCACTCTTGGAACAACATTTAGGGCATCAAGACGAGCTCAAATGAACATGGTGCAATGGAATGAAATGAAGTACTCGTCGAGACGAACAATTTGATAAGTTACACGCCCAAAACGGAGCCACGGATGATGAGTTCTGACATGATGAAAATATGCAAAAATTACTGGGATTAGGGCAAAAAGTCAACCCCTAGGGTTTGGATCCAGATATGGATCGGGGCTGCACGGAAAACGAGGATCGCCGGGGAGCTCTCCGGAGGAGGGGGGAGGAGCCGGAGTTCGCGGGGCCTTGCCGGCGGCGACGTTGGCGTGGAGGCGGGACGGCGAAGCCGCGGCAGGGCACGGCAGCGAGGTCGCGTGGGGAGGAGTGCGGTGGTGGTGGCGTGGCCGGCGTGGTCGTCGCGGTGGCGGTGCGGGGCACCCGGCCGGCGGAGTCGGCGAAGGGCGGCGGGGTCGACGGTGAAGGCGCGCGCAGGCGGTGGAGGGAGGTGCGGGCGGCGCGGGGCGGCTCGGCCCGGTCTTGGGCCGGGCGGGCCGCGGCGGTGTGCGGGGGCGAAGGGACACGTGGCGGGCGGTGAGTGGCGGCGGCGGGGTTGTCCGACACCGGCGGACGTGTCCGGCGCACGGAGGAAGAAGGGGGCTAGGGTTAGGGTGGTATGGATCCGAAATTTCGGGGGAGAGTCTATATTTATAGGTAGAGGGAGCTAGGAGGCTCCAAATTGAGCACGGTTTTCGGCCACGCGATCCTGATCGAACGACCTAGATGATGGAGGGGGTTTAGGTGGGTTTTGGGCCACTTTGGAGAGGTGTTAGGCTGCAACACACACGAGGCCTTTTCGGTTCCTCGGTTAACTGTTGGAGTATCAAACAAAGTCCAAATGGCACGAAACTTGACAGGCGGTCTACCGGTGATAAACCAAAGCCGCTTGGCAAGTCTCGGTCCAATCCGAGAACGTTTAATACCCGCACATGAAAAGAGGTAGAAAGGGACACCGGAGGACATAGGAGCGCCGAAATGCAAAACGGACGACGGGGAAAATACTTGGATGCATGAGACGAACACGCATGCAAATGCGATGCACATGATGACATGATATGAGATGCATGACAAAGACAAAACAACACGAAGACAAAAACCTGACAACGAGGAAATATCATAACTTAGTGCCGGAAATGGCAAGAGTTGGAATACAAATATGGCAGGTTACATATGGGGTGTTACAACACTCCACCACTACGAAAGGATCTCGTCCCGAGATCTAGGACTGGAAAAACTCCGGGTACGCAGAACGGAGGTGGTCCTCGCGTTCCCAGGTGGCTTCACGGTCGGAATGATGTGACCACTTGACTTTCAGGAATTTGGTAGACTTGTTCCGAGTCTTGCGCTCAGTTTCTTCAAGAATAGCAACGGGGTGCTCATGATAACACAGGTGTGGGAGTCCTGGATTGGGGGGTCTCCGGATAGCCGGACTATCTCCATTGGCTGGACTGTTAGACTATGAAGATACAAGATTGAAGACTTCGTCTCGTGTCCGGATGGGACTCTACTTGGCGTGGATGGCAAGCTAGGCAATACATATATGGATATCTCCTCCTTTGTAACCGACCTTGTGTAACCCTAACCCTCTCCGGTGTCTATATAAACCGAAGGGTTTTAGTCCGTAGGACAACAATCACAACATACAATCATACCATAGGCTATCTTCTAGGGTTTAGCCTCTCTGATCTCGTGGTAGATCTACTCTTGTAATACCCATATCATCAATATTAATCAAGCAGGACGTAGGGTTTTACCTCCATCAAGAGGGCCCGAACCTGGGTAAAACTTCGTGTCCCTTGCCTCCTGTTACCATCCGGCCTAGACGCATAGTTCGGGACCCCCTACCCGAGATCCACCGGTTTTGACACCGACATTGGTGCTTTCATTGAGAGTTCCTCTGTGTCGTCGCCATTAGGCTTGATGGCTCCTACTATCATCAATAGCGATGCAGTCCAGGGTGAGACTTTTCCCCCCGGACAGATCTTCATGTTCGGTGGCTTTGCACTGCGGGCTAATTCGCTTGGCCATCTAGAGGAGATTGAAAGCTACGCCCCTGGCCATCAGGTCAGATTTGGAAGCTTGAATTACACGGCCAATATCCGTCGGGACTTGATCTTCGACAGATTCGAGCCACAGCCGGGCGCGCCGCACTGTCGCGATGGGTATGACCTAGCTCTGCCACCGGACAGTACTCCAGAGGCCGCGCCCGCATCAGCTCCGACCCTTAGCTCGGAGCCAACTGTGCCAATCGAGGACGGGTGGCTAGACACCGCCTCAGGGGCTGCAGCCTCGACGGTGATCGAGCCAAACACCAGCATAATCCTCTGCACGGCCCGTGACTCCAAGGTGTCGGACTCTCTTCCGGACCCCGAACCATCCGTGCCCCTGCCAATCGAATCCGATTGGGCACCGATCATGGAATTCACCGCCATGGATATCTTTCAGCAGTCACCCTTCGATGACATCCTGAATTCACTAAGGTCTCTCTCTTTGTCAGGAGAGCCCTGGCCGGATTATGGCCAACGGGATTGGGATGTGGACGACGAAGGAATTTGACGCCCACCCACCACCCACTTTGTAGCCACTGTCGATGATTTAACCGACATGCTCGACTTCGGCTCCGAAGACATTGGCGGTATGGACGACGATGTAGGAGACGAACATGAACCAGCACCTGTAGGGCACTGGAAAGCCACCTCATCGTATGACATATACATGGTGGATACACCCAATGAAGGCAATGGCGACGATATAGTGGAGGATGACCCCTCCAAGAAGCAACCAAAGCGCTAACGTCAGCGGCGCCGCTCTAAGTCCCGCCAAAGCAAAAGTGGTGATACCGGCACAGGAGATAATAACACTCCGGATAGCGCCGAGGACAACAACAATCCCCTCCAGCAAGATTTAGAGCAGGAGGATGAAGGAGCCAGCTCTCCTGAGAGAGCGGCTGGCGAAGAGGAGGAGGATGACAATTACATGCCCCCCTCCGAAGATGAGGCAAGCCTCGGCGACGATGAATTCGCCGTACCAGAGGATCCCGTCGAACAAGAGAGCTTCAAGCGCAGGCTTATGGCCACAGCAAATAGCCTGAAGAAAAAGCAGCAGCAACTTCAAGCTGATCAAGATCTACTAGCTGACAAATGGACTGAAGTCCTCGCGGCCGAGGAATATAAACTCAAGCGTCCCTCCAAGAGTTATCCAAGGCGTAGGTTACTACCCCGACTGGAGGAAGAAGCGTATGAAACGGTTGATCGGCCACCTCGTGGCCGCGATGGAGAGGCATTCCAGCCAAAAGCTCAGCCTCTACCCCAACGCCATCCAAATAAAAAGGCATGGAGAGATACGCCAGACCTGCGAGACATATTGGAGGAAAAAGCAAAGCATTCAAGATCGATCTAGGGATCACGAGGGCACACCACTCTACGAGACGATAAACGCCACGCCGGATACAGTAAAAGCAAATCCGGCCGGGCCGAACACAGCGGGCAGGACCCATTCGAGCTGCGTCGCGATATAGCCCAATACAGAGGCGCCGCATGCCCCTTATGCTTCACAGATGAAGTAATGGAACATCAATTCCTAGAAGGTTTCAAACCTGTAAACATTGAATCAGACGACGGCACTACAGACCTCGCGGTATGTATTGAGGACTTCCTCCTCCACACCCACATGGCCCGCGGTGATGACTTACATGCCATCAAATACCTCCCACTAAAACTCAAAGGACCAGCGCAGCATTGGCTTAATAGCTTGCTAGCGGACTCCATTAGCTGTTGGGGAGATCTGGAAGCCGCATTCCTCGACAACTTTCAGGGCACTTATGTGCGACCACCAGACGCTGATGACTTGAGCCACATAATTCAGGCAATTCTAGACTCGGTTCCTTACAAAGAAAAATCAAATCGTCGACTGTCCAGATGCGGAGGCCTTAGCAGCTTTCAAGCACAACATCTGAGGCGAGTGGCTAGCCCGGCACCTTGGTCAGGAAAAGCCGAAATCTATGGCAGCCCTCACGACGCTCATGACCCGCTTTTGTGCGGGAGAAGACAGCTGGTTGGCTCGCAGTAATAACATATCAAAGAACCATGGTACCTCAGATACCAAGGACGGCAATAGCAGGTCACGTCGCAACAAGCATAAGCGCCGCATTAACGGCGAAAGTACTGAGGATACGGCAGTCAATGCCAGATTCAAAGGCTCTAAACCCATTCAACGGAAAAAGCCATTCAAACAAAGTATGCCGGGTCCGTCTAGCTTGGACCTTATACTCGATCGCTCGTGTCAAATACACGGCACCCCGGACAAGACAGCCAATCACACCAACAGGGATTTCTGGGTGTTCAAGCAGGCCGGCAAGTTAATTACCGAAAACAAGGACAAGGGTACGCATAGCGATGACGAGGAAGAACCCCGGCAGCTGCACACTGGAGGACAGAAGAGGTTTCCCCCGCAAGTGCGGACGGTGAACATGATATACGCAACCCACATCCCCAAGAGGGAGCGGAAGCGTGCGCTCAGGGACGTATATGCGTTGGAGCCAGTCACCCCAAAGTTCAACCCTTGGTCCTCCTGTCCGATCACCATCGATCGCAGGGACCACCCCACTAGTATCCGTCATGGCGGATTCGCCGCACTGGTCCTAGACCCAATCATCGACGGATTTCACCTCACTCGAGTCCTTATGGACGGCGGCAGTAGCCTGAACCTGCTTTATCAGGACATAGTGCGCAAAATGGGTATAGACCCCTCAAGGATCAAACCCACAAAAACGACCTTTAAGGGTGTCATTCCAGGCGTAGAGGCCTACTGCACAGGCTCAATTACACTGGAAGTGGTCTTCGGATCTCCGAATAACTTCCGAAGCGAAGAGTTAATCTTTGATATAGTCCCGTTCCGTAGTGGTTATCACGCGCTGCTCGGACGAACCGCATTTGCTAGATTCAATGCGGTACCACATTATGCATACCTCAAGCTCAAGATGCCAGGACCTCACGGAGTTATTACACTCAATGGAAACACAGAGCGCTCTCTCTGAACAGAGGAGCACACCGCGGCCCTTGCAGCAGAAGCGCAAAGCAGCCTCTCAAGGCAATCTACCAGTTCGGCGCTTCAAAGCCCGGACACCTTCAAGCGCGCTCGGGGCAATCGGCAAACAGACCGCCTGGCGCGATCTGAGCTCGTGTAGCAATACGGCGGCCACCCCAACCCCAGCCCAACGGTGATATTCGTGTCGCGCGTACATAATTACGCATTAAAAATACCATGGGCACAGGTGGGGAGGGGGAGTCACAACTGCGGCACGCCCCAAAACGCGGCCTAAACCGCACCAGGGGCTTTCCATTTGGTTATTTTTCTTTTTCTTTCAGGACTTTAATCTCTGGAAACACTGTCCGGCAGCTCTATTGCCGAACACATGATACAGCAACCAAGGAGGCAGACAACTACGGAATTCCTAGGTGGATTGCAGATTTCATATAATTCCTCAGCTCGCCCTTGGAAGGGACACAGTCCTACTCTTTTGCTTATTGCACCATCTGTATCATTTTGCTCTAATGCATTTTTTTAATATACAATGCATGACATTACGACTATGCATTTTTGTTATATATATATATATGTGTTCATTAATGACGCCTTGCAACCGTACACTCTAGTACGGCCAATGCACCAGGGGCTTACGTACCCACAATATGGTGTGAAAAGTCCGAACACTTTCACAAGTGCGGCACCCCGAACTTATAGCATTATATGCATCAGCTCCGAATCATGCCTTTGGTCAAATGTTGGGTTTGCCCGGCTCCTATGTTTTGGTACCTTACGTTCCGCTCTATCGGCTAAGGTAGCGCTAGGAGAACTACTGCAATTGTGCCCCGATTCTGCCGGGCTGAGCACCTCAGTAGAGAAAGCTAAAACTGACTGTCATGATAAGGCGAGAGACTGGTCGCTATTCGGCGAGGTTTTTTGAGTCCTTAAAGACTTATGCCGCTTAGGGCGAGGGGCCGGCTCTGTCCGGCTTACAGGCGTGTATCGCGCCCCAAATTCGGCCTTCCGAATACCAGGCTTTGCCGAAATTTAAAATTATAGAATTCTATGGCTAAGTGAGAGTGATAAAGCATTATTAGTCTGGTTGCCTTGTTCGTTGTGCTGAGCACCTCCCTCAAAGGACCCAAACATGGGAAAAAGAGTGCGCAGGTTTATCCCGAACACCCCAGCACTCGTGGCATGGGGGAAGAAGCCGAGGACTAGCCATCTCTCAGATTGGATAAACAGCCAAACAGAAGGTAATATTTTAAATTCATACAAGCATTGCATAGCTAATATGATCCAAGTTTTCATACATACAGGACAAAACGAGCAAGTCTCATTCAAATATTACATTTTGTGAACACTCATCTGCGATAAGACGGGCGCCCGGCAGAACACCCTCGTAGTACATCTCGGGGTGGCGGTGCCCCTTGCCCTCCGGTGGCCCCTCCTTGATCAGCTTCATGGCGTCTAGCTTGACCCACTGCGTTTTTACACGGGCGAAGGCCCGGCATGCACCTTCAATGCAGACGGATCGCTTGACGACCTCCAGCCGTGGGCAGGCATCCACAAGCCGCCACACCAGGCCGAAGAAGCTGTTCGGAAGGGCATCACCAGGCCACAACCGGACTATGAACCCCTTCATGGCCTGATCGGCCGCCTTATGTAGCTCGGCCATCTGCTTCAACCGGCCGCTCACTGGCACCGGATGTTCGGCCTCAGCATACTGAGACCAGAACAGCTTCTCCGTCGAGCTTCCGTCCCCGCCCTAGTAGAATTGTGCGGCATCGGACACACTGCGGGGCAAATCTACGAATGCTCCTGAAGAGCTCCGGATTCGGGTAAGTAATCGGTAATTCACCTTTACATGCTTGCTTTGCATATAGAAAGCCTTACCCGCCGCTATCTTCTTCATCGCGTCGATCTCCTGAAGGGCCTTCTGGGCCTCATCCTTGGCACTCTTCGCGCTCTCACGGGCCGCGGCAAGCTCGGACTCTCGCGTCTTCAAGTCAGGCTCCAACGCCCCGTGCTTCGTCACGAGAGCCTGGAGCTCTTGCTGTACCTTGCCCACCCGAGCCTCGTGCCTCTCTCTCTTGGTGCACTCCTGGGCCGCCTTCTCTTCGGCCTGGGACAGCGCTTGCTTTAGGTCGCCACCTCGGTCGTGGCCCCTGGCAACATACAATGATCCTGTCATTTAGCAATCGCGTCCTTTTTCTCATTTATAGACGGGGTATTACTTACCCATGTTCTCCTCGAGCTGCCTCTTAGCAAGGACGAGCTCTTTACGGGACCCCTCGAGGGCCTCCTTCAGCACGGTGACCTCCGCAGTTAGTGCGGCGGACGCCAGCAGCGAAGCCTGCATATGCATATTGACATACTTATATTAGAGTCCTACGATATTATTTGATCCTCTGTTCGGCTTTTCTTTGTGAACATCGAACAAAGCATCAGGGGCTACTGTCTATGCGGTAATATTTCTACTACATTTAAAAAAACACTTACCTCGAAGCCTGTTAGAAGGCCAGTACAGGCTTCAGTCAATCCGCTCTTGGCGGACTGAACCTTCTGGATCACCGCACTCATGATAGTGCGGTGCTCCTCCTTGATGGAAGCGCTGCGAAGCTTTTCCAACATATTGTCCGGCGCCTCTGGATGGACAGAGGTCATCGGCACAGGCGTCTCACCCCTCTTAGAAGGAGACAGCCTGCCCAAACTCGGAGCTCCCAGGAGCCCCGTCCCCTCTGCTCCCGGAGTCCGGAAGGTCGCCTTGAGGCGCCTCCAGGACTGTATCCCCTCGATCCGGTGCCTCTTGGGACAACACCTCAGCATCGTCGGCAGGATGAGGGGAGGTGGCAGTCGGGACTGGATCGCTATCCATGTCCGACGAACCCAGGGAGCTGTCCGATGATACCTCGATATTGGCTCGTGGCGGCCTGCGTAATTATGTTCGGCGATTAGGGAAAGCAATGCGACAAAGGAATCCTATGGGTTACTTTGGTATCCAATACTTACGATCTCCCCTGGGACTTGGCCTGGGGCAACCACTCGTCTCCACTTTCGTCGGCGGCGGTAGAGCTGTCCGGAAGGAGAGTCCTTCCCTTCTTGGACCCTCCGGCCTCCCCAGTTGGGGCGGCCTTCCTTTTCTTGTCTCCCCCAGTCGGCGTGGGAGCCTCTTCTTCCTCTTCCTCGTCTTCAGGGGAAGAGTGCGCCGCAGAGTCATCGGATGGTGAGTCCGACGACGCTTGGCGTCGGGAACTCTTTCGAGCTCCCTTGGTCTTCTTGGTCTTCTCCGGAACCTTATAAGGGGCCGCAGCATCTTCGTCAGAAGACCGTCTGCGGGGCCTTCGGGAAAGGGAGCCGGACAGTCAATCTGTCCAGCCATCTTCTGCCAGTCCTCTCAAAATTACGGGAGTTTAGATCCCGCATAGAGTCAATCTATATAAAAATAAGTATCCTGTGAAAGGTAAAACAACTTACCGCGCTGGCTTGGCGCTTCGCGCTGAATCCGTGATCCTCAGTAATGGGGGGAGGGACCTCGACGCTCTCGAACAGCACCCTCCAGGCATCTTCATGAGTCGTGTCGAAGAGCCTGTTCAGAGTTCGGTGCTGCGCCGGATTGAACTCCCACAAGGTGAACTCCTGTTGTTGGCACAGGAGTATCCGGCGGACAAGAATGACCTGGACTATGTTGACAAGCTTGAGCTTCTTGTCCACCATGTTTTGAATACATGACTCGAGTCCGGTAAGCTCTTTTGAATTACCCCAGGACAGGCCCTTCTCCTTCCAGGAGGTGAGCCGCGTGGGGGTGCCAGATCGGAACTCGGGGGCCGCTACCCATGCGGGGTCGCGTGGCTCGGTGATGTAGAACCACCCCGATTGCCACCCCTTTATGGTTTCCACAAAGGAGCCCTTGAGCCATGTTATGTTGGGCATTTTGCCCACCATGGTGCCTCCGCACTCCGCTTGGCGGCCGCCCACCACCTTCGGCTTGACGTTGAAGGTCTTCAGCCATAGGCCGAAGTGGGGCTTGACGCGGAGAAAGGCCTCGCACACGATGATAAACGCCGAGATGTTGAGGATGAAGTTCGGGGCCAGATCATGGAAATCCAGGCTGTAATAGAACATGAGCCGCCGGACAAAGGGATGGAGAGGGAATCCCAGTCCGCGGAAGAAATGGGTGAGGAATACAACCCTCTCATGGGGCCTGGGGTGGGGATGAGTTGCCCCTCATCTGGGAGCCGGTGCGCGATATCGTCGGGCAGGTATCCGGCTCTCCTTAGTTTCTTGATGTCTCCCTCCGTGACGGAGGAGACCATCCACTTGCCTCCCGCTCCGGACATGGTTGGAGAAGGTTGAGATGGAAGTGAGGACTTGGGCGCTAGAGCTCGAGTGTGCGGGAGCGGATGAGCAGAGGAGGAAGAAGGCGTAGATAGAAAGGTGAATCCTTATCCCTTTATATGGGCGGACAAAACTAAGCATCCCCACTTTCCTGGTGAAACTCGCTTATCCCCCAAGCGTCGTAATTAATGGCGCGGTTGGGTTACCCACGCCCGTATTGATGAGAATCCCGGGATAAGGGGACACGATCACTGCTTTGACAAGACGTGTCGAAAAACTGCCTCGCGTTATGTACGGGGCTGGTTAAAAGGAACGGTTCGAATAATCACCGGGCCATGACGTAACGTCATGTTGCCAAAACAAGCTAGCAGATTAGACCTGCGAAAACATTATTCTCTCTGCGGTGGAGTGTGGAACTTATTTTGCAGGGTCGGACACTATCCTTGTATTCAAATTCTTCTGTGATGTATTCGGAGAAGGAACCCGCCTTGCAATGCTGAAGACAACTGCACACCGGACTCGTCGTCATTGAAGCCTGGTTCAGGGGCTACTGTGGGAGTCCTGGATTAGGGGGTCTCCGTATAGCCGGACTATCTCCATTGGCCGGACTATTAGACTATGAAGATACAAGATTGAAGACTTCGTCTCGTGTCCGGATGGGACTCTACTTGGCGTGAAAGGAAAGCTAGGCAATACGTACATGGATATCTCGTCCTTTGTAACCGACCTTGTGTAACCCTAACCCTCTCCGGTGTCTATATAAACCGAAGAGTTTTTGTCCATAGGACAACAATCACAACATACAATCATACCATAGGCTAGCTTCTAGGGTTTAGCCCCTCTGATCTCGTGGTAGATCTACTCTTGTAATACCCATATCATCAATATTAATCAAGCAGGACGTAGGGTTTTACCTCCATCAAGAGGGCCCGAACCTGGGTAAAACTTCGTGTCCCTTGCCTCCTGTTACCATCCGGCCTAGATGCACAGTTCGGGACCCCTACCCGAGATCCGCCGGTTTTGACACCGACAACAGGTCTTCTTGGAGATCAATCTCTTCGAAGTTGATGGTGCGATCTGGAGTCTTGAAACACTTGCGGAGTTGAGACACATGAAACACGTCGTGCACGTTTGCAAAGTTGGACGGAAGCCCAAATTGATAGGCGAGATCGCCTCTTTTGCCAATGATCTTGAAAGGACCCACGTATCTATGGGCAAGCTTCCCTTTGATACCGAAGCGGCGAGTACCTTTCATTGGAGAGACGCGGAGGTAGACATGGTCTCCGATCTTGAAAGACAAGTAATGATGCTTCCTATCATAGTAACTCTTCTGGCGCGATTGCGCGGTTTTGAGATTTTCACGAATGACTTTGCACATTTCTTCAGCCTCTGTGATCAAGTCATTGCCAAGAAGTTGGCGTTCACCAGTCTCTGACCAGTTAAGAGGAGTACGACACTTCCTGCCATAGAGAATCTCGAATGGGGCCTTGCCCAAACTCGCTTGGAAGCTATTGTTGTAGGAGAACTCGGCATATGGAAGACAATCTTCCCACTTCATACCGAAAGAAATGACACATGCCCTGAGCATATCTTCAAGAATTTGATTGACCCTCTCGACTTGGCCACTGGTTTGAGGATGAAAGGCTGTGCTGAAGCGAATGTTGGTGCCCATGGCCTTCTGAAAGGAATCCTAGAACTTAGAGGTAAAGATGCTACCACGATCTGAAGATATCAACTGCGGAATGCCGTGCAAGGAGACAATCCTGGAGGTATATAGCTCTGCCAACTGAGCTGCTGTGATAGATTCTTTGATAGGAAGAAAATGAGCCACTTTGGTGAGCTTGTCGATGACAACGAAGATAGCATCATTACCACGCTTGGACTTTGGAAATCCAGTCACGAAGTCCATCTCAATATGGTCAAACTTCCATTCTGGAATGGTAAGAGGTTGGAGGAGACTAGCTGGTCATTGGTGTTCTGCTTTCACTCTTCTGCAGACATCACATTCATTTATGAACTGAGCAATCTCGCACTTCATTCGAGTCCACCAGTACGACTGCTTGAGGTCCTGGTACATCTTTGTACTTCCAGGGTGAATAGAGAGGAGTGAATTGTGAGCCTCGTTCATAATGACTTTACGAAGGTCACCTTTAGGCACAACAATGCGATCCTCGAAGAATAAAGTATCCTTCTCATCAAGACGATAGCACTTGTACTTGGGTTGACTCTTGGCAATCCCAATCTTCACCTTCTTCACCATGGCATCAAGAAGTTGAGCCTCATGAATCTGATCTTCCAAAGTAGCAGAGACTTGAAGGTTGGCAAGGAATCCTTGAGGAACAACTTGGAGATTAAGTTTGCGGAAAGCTTCACAAAGCTCTGGTTGGTAGGGCTTGAGAATCAAACTGTTGCAGTAAGCCTTCCTGCTCAACGCGTCAGCAATTACATTGGCCTTGCCTGGAGAATATTCGATACTCGGATTATACTCTTGAATCATTTTGACCCAACGAGTCTTCCTGAGGTTGAGGTTTGGCTGAGTGAAGATGTACTTGAGGCTCTTATGATCAGTGAAGATGTCCACTTTTATTCCCAATAAGAGATGTCTCCAAGTTAAAAGAGCATGAAAAAATGCCGCCAACTCAAGGTCATGAATGGGGTAGTTCTTTTCGTTAGGCTTCAACTGGCGAGAGGTATAGGCCACAAATTTCTTCTCTTGCATCAACACTGCACCGAGACCTTGAAGGGAAGCATCACAGAAAACCTCCAACGGTTTGGATTCATCAGGAGGAGTCAGAACTAGAGCAGTGACTAACTTCTCTTTGAGGGTGTTGAAAGCGATGTCACATTCGGGCGACCAGACATACTTCACATGCTTTTGGAGAAGGTTGGAAAGAGGCTTCGCGATCTTAGAGAAGTTCTCAACGAACCTTCGACAATAGCATGCGAGCCCAAGGAAGCTGCGGAGTTGCTTCACATTCTGAAGTGGTTCCCAATTCACAATTGCAGGCACCTTCTCAGGATTAACAGCTATGCCCTTGGCGGAGATGATATGCCCAAGGTAGAGAGCCTCATCGAGCCAAAACTCGCACTTTGAAAACTTCACATAGAACTGATGTTCTCTGAGTTTATCCAGCACCAATCTCAAATGCTTGGCATGATCCTCCTTGTTCTTGGAAAAGACCAAAATGTCATCGAGGTAGACCAAGACGAAGTCATTTGTGTAGGCATTGAAGATGAAGTTCATCATGCGAGAGAATGTTGGAGGATCATTGACAAGACCGAAAGACATGACAGTGTATTCATATGAACCATAGCTTGTTCTGAACGCTTTCTTGGGGATATCTTCTTCACGAATGTGAATCTGATGATAACCCATACGGAGGTCAAGCTTGGAGAATACTTGAGCACCTTTGAGTTGTTCGAAAAGCTCGTTGATGTTGGTAAGTGGGTACTTGTTCTTTATGGTCTTCTTGTTCAATGGACGGTAGTCGACACAAAGTCGGTCCGTTCCATCCTTCTTCTTGACGAAAAGAACACCACAACCCCATGGAGAAGAACTTGGTCGGATGAGACCCATACGCTCTTGAATATCGAGTTGCTTCTTCATCTCCTTCTTCATCGATGATAAATTCCGCACTTAGATCATTTTGCAGCGTCCATTTTCCATTATGCATGTCATTATCTTCACATACCTTCACATGCATAGTGGATTGTCATCATAAGTTGAAGAGAATCTCCACAAGCACAACCTGCCATGTGCATTTGCATTCCAAAAGCAAATTACTTATATGCACATCTTCAGGGGGAGCCCTTGCAACTTATGAAGACAATTCCTTATTCTTTACAATTTCACATATTATATTCCCCATTGAAAACTTCAACTAGTTTGTCATCAATCACCAAAAAGGGGGAGATTGTAAGTGCATCTAGTGCCACCCCTAGTTGGTTTTGGAGTATTGACGACAAACCTAGTTGAGAGACGGATGTGTTTGTGAGAATTGCAGGATAACACAGGTAGAAGTCCCTCATTGATTCGGTTTTCCTACCAGAGATGACCCCTAAAAATGTATGAAGACATTGATGTCAAAGGTGGTATATGAAGATATTCTCATTGAAGACTATGACAAGAGAAGACATCGCATGAAGCCTATGGAGCTCGAAGACTTAGATCTTTTATAGTTCTGTTTCTTCTTTGTTGAGTCATAGGAACCACCGTACTGTTAAGTGGGGTCCAAGTGAACCAGTCAGAATGACTGAAGTGATGCTTAACCAAAACCTATGTCTTCGAGTGAAGACTATGAGAGCGAAACTTGTCCAGAGTCGGACAAGTCAGCTTTGCTTGTAGCCCAAGTAAAGCTGCCGCGTGAGTTTGAAATCTGACTGTTGGAACACGTGTCAGTTCCTTAGTGACCCAGGGTCATTTCGGACAAATCAGGTCGGGGTGCCTAGTGGCTATAAATAGCCCACCCCCTACAACCATAAATGGTTGGCTGCTCTGAGTTAGAGTACGGCTTTTGTCGTTTGAGAGCAACCCACCTCGAAGCCTTTGAGAGAGAATTCCTTGCGAGGATAAAGCCCTAACCACCTAGAGCCAAAGATTGTTAGGCATCACTTAAGTCTTCTTGTCTGTGTGATCTGAAGACTTATTACACTTGAGGACTATGAATCCTCCAGCCGGTTAGCCGTTGCGTTTTGAGCATCCAAGAGACATTGTGGATTGCCGGTGAACGAAGTCTGTGAAGGTTTGGGAGTCTACCTTGAAGACTTACCAGAGTGATTGGGCGAGGTCTGTGTGACCTTAGCTCAAGGGAATACGGTGAGGACTGGGTGTCCTGAGCTGCGTGTTCAGGACTGGGTGTCCGGGACTGTGTGTCCTCAGGTTTAAATACCTAGCCGCCCTAACCAGACGTACAGTTGTCACAGCAACTGGAACTGGTCCAACAAATCATTGTCTTCAACGAGTCACTGGTTTCATCCTTCCCTTCCCTTTACTTACTGTTGGTTCCTTGTGAAGTCATTGTATGATTGCACTATCTTTTATCTTCACTGAGTGACTGCGTTTTCTGTTTGGCTTCATAATATCTTCCTACCTGATCCTTACTACATTGCTGCTATTAGTCATTGTGCTTTCACTCCATTGAATACTTGACTATGGCTTGCCTAGTGTAGTCTACCTTCCGCTGCATGGTAATAGGTTTATTTCTATCGTTTGTCTTCATAACTTCCATGTTTTGAAGACTTTCATAAAAATCGCCTATTCCCCCCCCTCTAGTCGATATAACGCACTTTCAAAATTGGTATCAGAGCAAGGTACTCCCTTGTTCTGTGTGATTCAGTTTAACCAACTGGAGTTTTAGCTATGTCGACTGCAGGGATAATTAAAGTCTTCGCTGCGTGCCCCATCTTCGATGGAACTGAATATCCCTACTGGAAGAATAAGATGCGCATGCATCTTGAAGCCATTGACGTCGACCTATGGTATGTCGTCAAGAACGGCGTTCCCAAGGCTGGAGAAGGTGTCACTGCTGCTGATGTCAAGAAGTTCATTCAACTGGACTCTACTGCCAAAAATATCATCTGTGGTCATCTGACCAAAGGACAGTATGGCCGCGTGAGTGCTTTGGAAACATCTAAGCTAGTCTGGGACTGGCTCTCCAAGGTCAACGAAGGCGTCTCAACCCAGAGAGATCAGAGAATCAGTGTCCTTCGCAACCTCTTCAACCGCTTCAAGAGAAATGACAATGAGAATGTCCAGCTCATGTTTGATCGACTCACTGACATCACAAATGAGCTTCAAGCCCTTGGCGCTAATGAGATCACCAAGCATGAAGTCGTCAAGACACTACTAAGATCACTTGACAGTTCGTTTGACACCCTAGCCCTGATGATTTAAGAACTTCCTGATTTCAAGACACTCGATCCGTCTGACATACTTGAGAGGCTCAACACACATGAGTTTCAACTTTCTGAAAAAAGAGATATCTACGGTCCAAACTATGGGCGAACTCGTGCCTTGAAGGCAAAAGCTGTCTCCTCATCTGAAGAAGAATCTGACAGCAGTTCTGATGATCCTGAAGACATTGGAAGGGAACTTGCTATTCTTGTGAAGAAGTTCCAAAAATTCACCAGGAAGAAAGGTTTCAGAAAGTCTTCACGATCAAGCTCAAGGAATGATGAAGCTTTTGCTCATGACTACAAGAAGAAAACATGTCACAAGTGCAAGAAACCTGGCCACTTCATCTCTGAGTGTCCGTAGTGGGACAATGAGAACAAAAAGAAGAAGAAGAGCAAGGAATATGACTCTGACGACAAGAAGAAGAAGAAGAAATACTCAAAGTCTTCCTCCAAGTCTTCCTCAAAGTCTTCATCACACAAGAAGAGCTCATCTAGCAAGGCACGTGTGTTTGTTGGCAAGGAAATGGATTCAGAGGAGGAGTCCGCTTCTGAGGAGGCGGAGGTGGAGTCTGAGGAGGAGTCCGATTCTGGCGTTGCAAGTCTGGCTACAACATACGTTGCCAAGTCCATCTTCAACATTGAAGACAATGACTTCATCACCGACACCGATGAAAATGACAAGGACTACTCCGCTCCTACCTACTGCTTCATGGCACGCGGTGCCAAGGTAAACACACGCACTACTCACTATCAAACATCTAGTGAAGATGACTCTGATTGTGGTTCAAGACCCAGCTACAAAACACTTGCTAAAATTGCAACTGAACAACAGAAAGCTATGGAACATATTCAAAAACTATTAGACAAAAGCGATGATCTGTTAGGCGCTGAAATGACTCGATCTGAGTCCTTAATTGAAGACATAAAAAATATTCACGTTAAGTATGAGGAACTTGAAAGTCGTCATGAAACACTCTCAACAACTCATGAAAAGCTTTCCTAAGATTATCTTCAAAGGAAGCAAGATCTTGAGAAATTGAGAGCGGCTCATGAAGATCTTCAAAAGGAAAACGAGTCACTTCGTGCCGAATAGATCAGTTCCGCTCAGGAAGGATTTGAACCACCATGCCTTAAATGCATTGAGCGTGATAATGCTACTTCTGTTGCTGAATGTTCTACTGATGCTACTGTTGCAATATCTTCAACTGTTGATGTGGGAACTAACCCCTCTGCTGAGGATACCACTACTATTGCTGCTGAGAATGCTAGGTTGAAGACATTGCTTGAAACAGGGATGTACAAAAGTTTTAAAGGGCATCAGACACTATGTGATGTCCTCAGAAGGCAGATCCTAAACCGAAACCCGAGGAAAGAGGGTGTTGGGTTCGTAAGGAAAATAAATGCTGATGGCTCTTACTGGAAACCTGAGCAGTACCCCAAAACCACATGGGTTGCTTCAAAGGAATCTTCAGCAGATCCATCCACTCTATCTGGCTTCACTTGTGTTAACCCTATTGTCATTGATGAATCCTTTGATGCAAACTATAAACTGTTTAAGAATCAAAATCGTGAAGTGTTTGCCAGGTACATTGGTACTAACTACAGGAATGGACCGCCTATGAAGAAGATCTGGGTACCGAAAAAGTGTCTGGAGAATCTTCCTGTGAATGTCATCATGACACCACAGGTGAAGAAGACAAACCCCAGACCACAGGTTTCATACGGTCCAAAGGCTTCACATAGACAGAGGAATCACCCGAGTCGCACTAATGCAAATGTTTTACAGGGAAACCATACTCAGGCTTATGAATATGAGCGCGGTTCATCAAACCACCATGTTCATAAGACCAAGAACTATTCTGCTTATTCTTACGAGTACTATTGTCCACCTGCAAGACTATTTGCTAGGGCTCCAAAGCCAAAGTTCTCAGATGCTGCAATTAGACTTACTGCTTCTAAGCCACCCTTGAAGATGTGGGTGGCTAAGAAAGCTTAACTCTCTTTTGCAGGGAAAGGTCTCCAGCAGAAAACCAAAATCGTCTGACGCTATTGCTGGGGACCTTAAACATCTTGTAGGGCGCAAGATCAAATACCCGAATGGTCTTACTATGTACTTCGTTCCTGAATCGCTTGCTACTCTCCCTATTAGTCCTAATCTGGATCTAAGCTTTCATAACCCACTGGTTCGTCAAATGTTTTTGCTTCACAATTCTCTTCGTGAAGCCTATCCCCCTAACTGCACTGTAGGGTACGACACCAGCGTCTTCAGAATGGATTATTGATAGTGGATGTACCAATCACATGACTGGCAAAAGAAGCCTTCTTATGGACTCAACCTTATGTCCATCCGACAAGAGTCACATCACATTTGCTGACACTAGTAAAAGTAAGGTATTGGGTCTAGGTAGAGTTCCAATCTCAAAGGATCAACACATGGATAAAGTCATGCTTGTTGAATCCCTTGGCTTCAACTTAGTGTCTGTCTCAATGCTTTGCGATTTGAACATGATCGTAATGTTTGGAAAATATCGCTTCCTTGTTCTAATGGAATATGACAAGTCTCTAGTGTTTGAAGGGTATCGGAAAGATGATTTGTACGTGGTAGATTTCTCAGCAGGACCACAGCTTGCCGTATGTCTTCTAGCAAAAGCTTCAGAATGCTGGCTCTGGCATCGGAGGCTAGGGCATGCTGGCATGAGGAACCTCCACACCCTTGCAAAGAAGAAGCATGCCATAGGCATCGAGGGCGTCAAGTTCAAGAAAGATCACTTATGCGGTGCCTGTGAAGCAGGAAAGATGACGAGGGCCAAACATCCCTCGAAGACAATCATGACAACCACCCGACCCTTCGAGCTGCTCCACTTGGATCTTTTCTATCCCACTCATTACTCAACTCTTACTACTACTGCTTGTCTCTATGGCTTTGTCATTATTGATGATTATTCTAGATATACGTGGGTGCACATAATCCTCTACAAGACTGAAGTGCAGGATGTCTTCAGACGCTTCGCCAATCGAGCAATGAACAACTATGGCGCCAAGATAAAGCACATCAGAAGTGACAATGGCACTGAATTCAAGAACACTGGCCTGGATACATATCTTGATACTTTGGGCATCACACATGAATTCTCAGCTCCGTACACGCCACAGCAGAATGGCGTCGTCGAACGCAAGAACAGAATACTCATTGAGATGGCCCGAACGATGCTTGATGAATACAAGACTCCAAGAAAATTCTAGCCTGAAGCCATTGATACTGCATGCCATACAATCAATCGTGTTTACCTTCACAAGCTTCTGAACAAGACATCTTATGAGCTCCTTACTGGCAAGAAGCCAAATGTTAGTTACTTCAGAGTATTTGGCGCCAGGTGCTGGATCAAGGATCCACATCACACTTCAAAATTTGCACCAAAAGCACATGAGGGTTTTATGCTTGGATATGGAAAGGATTCGCAGTCCTACAGAGTTTTCAATCTCTTTCATTATAAAGTGGTTGAAATAGTGGATGTGCGATTTGATGAGACTAACGGTTCACAAAGAGAACACCTGCCAAATGTGCTAGATGAAGTTCCATCCAGCAAATCAATCAAGCTAATGGGAACTGGAGAAATCATACCCTCTGAAGCTCAACCTGAAGAGGAACTTATCATCTTCGCACCTGATCAACCTGAAGACAATGCTCAGTCTGAAGACAATCCCTCTAACAACGACAATGATCAGCAAGAGCAAAATCTTCGCCATGTACATCCTCGTGTTGCCAATGAAGTGCAGATTGAGAGAATAATTGATAGCATCAATGCACCTGGTCCGCTCACTCGTTCAAGGGCGACTCAGCTAGCAAATTTCTGTGGGCACTTCGCATTCGTCTCAATAACAGAACCCAAGAAAGTTCAAGAAGCCTTCATGGAACCTGAATGGATTCAAGCTATGCAAGAAGAGCTTCAACAGTTTGAGCTGAATAATGTATGGGAACTGGTTAAGCATCCTGATCCTCGGAAGCACAACATAATAGGCACCAAATGGATATACCGCAACAAGCAAGATGAGCATGGTCAAGTTGTCAGAAACAAAGCTTGTCTCATTGCTCAAGGATATACTCAAGTGGAAGGCATTGACTTCGATGAAACATTTGCTCCTGTGGCTAGACTTGAAGCCATACGCATACTGCTGGCCTATGCAAATCATCATAACATACTTCTATATCAAATGGATGTGAAGAGCGCCTTTCTCAATGGCAAGATTGAAGAAGAAGTGTATGTTGCACAACCGCCTGGCTTTGAAGATCCAAAACATCCTGACATGGTATACAAGCTCAACAAGGCACTGTATGGCCTCAAACAAGCCCCTCGGGCTTGGTATGACACACTCAATTACTTCCTGAAAAGCAAAGGCTTCATACCTGGTTCCCTCGACCCCACTCTCTTCACGAAGACATATGATGGTGAACTGTTTGTGTGCCAAATATATGTGGATGACATCATCTTCGGATGCACAAATCAGAAGTACAGTGAAGAGTTTGGATATATGATGCAAGAGCAATATCAGATGTCCATGATGGGAGAGCTGAAGTTATTCCTCGGTCTTCAAATACGACAGCAATGCAATGGCATCTTCATATCTCAAGAGAAGTATCTCAAAGATTGCCTGAAGAAGTTCGGTATGCAAGACTGCAAAGGCTTCACGATGCCAATGCCAGCCAAACATCATCTGGGTCCTGAAGACAATGGTAAAGAGTTCGATCAAAAGGTATACCACTCCATGATTGGTTCTTTGCTTTATCTATGTGCATCTAGGCCAGATATTATACTTAGTGTTTGCATGTGTGCTCGATTTCAAGCGGCACCAAAGGAGTCGCATCACTTAGCTGTGAAGCGAATTCTTCAATATTTGGCTCACACCCCAACTCTAGGATTATGGTATCCAAAGGGCTCAGAGTTTGATCTGGTTGGATTCTCGGATGCTGATTATGCTAGAGACAAAGTGGATCGCAAGTCTACATCAGGCACATGTCATTTTCTAGGACGATCACTTGTCTGTTGGTCTTCAAAGAAGCAGAACTGTGTATCACTCTCCACTGCTGAATCTGAATACATTGCTGCTGGATCTTGCTGCGCTCAGCTTCTGTGGATGAAGCAAACACTCAAGGACTATGGCATTCATCTGAAGCAAGTGCCACTCTACTGCGACAACGAAAGCGCCATCAAGATTGCCAACAACCCAGTTCAGCACTGGAAGACAAAGCACATTGAAATTCGTTATCACTTTCTCAGAGATCATGTTGTGAAGGAAGATATTGATATCATACACGTCAACACTGAAGAGCAATTGGCAGATATCTTCACCAAGCCCTTGGATGAGAAGAGATTTTGCAAGTTACGGTGTGAGCTAAATATCTTGGAATCCTCAAATGTCCTGTGATCAGGCACACATCCTAACACTTATGCATATTGATGACTTAGATGTGCAACACACGAAGTAAAGTATATCTTCAATCAATGAAGACATACATTCTAAGTGTGAATACATTAATGTGGATTTTGACTTCGGAGCGCCATGATAATTGTGCACCGTGTCTGGGTCTAATACTTCCTATACGGTGGGTAACGCCACCACCAAATGTTCTATTTGAAGTGTTTCACTCATGGAGTTACATTTGCTATGTCTTCACATTTGGTTTGGCTTCAATTTCAACATGTCTTCATGATTATCTTCACTATGTTGAATATATATATATATATACACTAGTGTTCTGTCCTCTACAGCATTCACTTATAGCTATGTCTTCGTGTTGAGTCTTTTGAACTAAGTGAATGTGATCGGACCCTAACCTCTCTATGCTTTCTATCTCAAACTCTATCTCTCCAAGTCATATGCATTCTATTGAAACTGTCGAATGTCTTCTCTGCGTCCTTATCAGCAGAAGATACAGAGACAAACATTAAGTCCGTTTTCATTGCTCATTCCTTCACCTGAAACCCGGAGAAGTGGGAACGACCACCCGACAATCCAGGCGTGCGTGGGACGTGGAACAACCTCCGACATGCTGCATGATGGCCACGTGTTCCTCAGATGTGAATCGCCAGGGGCACCTGTGTAATAACACTGAGTCGCCCCTGTACCTATAAATACACGCCTCACCGCAATCATTATCTCTTCTTCCACTCTCGCACGAACCCTAGCGCCACCGCTAGCCCTCGACGACGCCAGCGACGAAGCGCTTTGCTGCCGCAACCTCTCCGACGCCGTCTTCACGCCGACCACGGACATCAACTTCTCCGCCGTCGCCGTAGGTGTCCTCCGTCGCCAAGTTAGGGCACGGACGATCGAACTGCTCGGCCTCCTCTTCCACTCCGTCTAGCAGTTCTTCGTGTGGTAAATAAAACTTCCTTTTTACGGCCCCTTTGATCCTATAGCTTTGTCACTTTCTACCACAAGCAGTTTCTATTCACATAAGTTGGATCTCTTTCATACTGCATCTCATAACATGCCTAGTATATTCACTAATGCTTCACAAAGTAGTTAGATTCCTCACTTGTACTGATCTCTGGATTCTTACAAATCTGGAACCAACTCCTTATCTATGAGTGAATGTCTTCGCACGATGAGGTCAATGTCTTCTAAACTGATTTATCTTCAAAATCTTTTGAGAATGCATATGACCTCTTCCCCTTCCCGCGCACCTTAATGCTGTCACAGGTACATGTCCGTGGGAGAATCCCTTGGTTCTCATAGTCTACATTCATTTGCAGAATTCTTACAGCATCATATAAATTCTCCCGAAGCCAGTTCCTGTTTGTCTAGCAAGCGAAAACCTTTGAAGCCTTTGAACGTATTGAAGCCTTTCAGTTTCAAATTCATGGCTTCAGAGAAATCTGCAAGGAAGGGAGGCAGACAGCGTCGTGGTGGAACATCAAGAGATCTGCCTGATGACCTCTCAGAACTTTACAAGACAGATCCTGAAGAGGATTATAATTAGCGCAAGACCTGAATCCAGTGGATTCGAAGATATTGGGCAGAACAATGGTTCAAATACCGGTTTGTGACCCAAGAATATGCTGAGAAAAATGCCATCAAGCGACCGTGGGGAGACATCCTATACAAGAATATTCAACCCAGGTCCAGAGAAGAAGCCATTGAACAAGACTTCTATCCCTGCATGGTCCGAGGGCCACAGCCTGCAGATGCACACCCATCGTCACTACTATGGTGCCGTGACGACAATCTGTTCAAGCTCAACTTCCAGTTTGCCAAGAACTCAGCGAAGCAGAACAAGAAGTCTTTGGGATTAGACTTCAACCCTGGTCCCTCTGCTCCCCGTGCCGATGGAACTCGCGAAGCTGAACCCAATCTTCTTGGGCCCTTCTACAACCTTGAAGGTCTCATCACCCATATCGTGGTTCAAGGGACTGCCGTGAATGAGCCTGCAGATGACGCTGAATCAGATGAAGCGCCTGCAGTGCCGAAGCCAAAGAAGCTGAAGCAGCCAAAAGCTTCAAAGCCTGCCTCTACACCAAAAATCTCATGGGCGAAGCCACTGGCCACTACACCTCCTGAAGATAGTCTGCAGTCTGAAGATTTGTCACGCATCTCCAAGCCCCAAAAGGTCAAGAGGCCTCTGCCACACACCCGCCAAGAACTGACAGCTGCTGCCATTCTGCGAAACGATGCCATTGATCTGTCCAGTGATGAAGATCTTGCAGATGATGCTCTTGAGCAACTCATCAAGAGCAAAGAAGAAGCAGAAATCTTCAATGATCTGCCTCTCTTTGACGTGACAATCATCCACAACTTCATTGATGAGTGGTTTGACATGCCCAACATCAGCTTCGAAGATCTGCAACTACCCATTGGCCTCAGTGTCGCCTTCCATGGCGCCATTGCTTCAGAGCTAGCTCTCGCTCAGCGCATCGTCAAACTGAAGCAAAAGATTGACTTTGAGAAAGCTCAGTTCAAGAAGCATATGGCCAAGCTCAGCGTGCAAGAGGTGAAAAACTTCAAGATTATGCTGCACGAGCTCAAAGAAGCCTTTCTCAAGAAACGCGCAGAAGCTCAGGGTTCTCGGGAGCGCATGAAGAGCCTGGCTGACAAGTGTGTGCAAGGCTACAACGAGGCTAAGAAGCGCAAGGCCCTTGGGCGTCCGGGCATTGATCCCAGGATGGTTGCTAAGCAGAAGAAGAAGCCCACTGTGGCTGAACCCAATGCACCAAGGCAGGAAGCAGATCCCATTGTCTTCCCAACTAGCATGACTGGCTCGAAGCCAAAGGCCCGGTCAACCACTTCAGAGCTGAAGAAGACGAGGACTGCTGAGGCTGAAGCAAGGAAGAGAAAACATCCCGAAGCCTCTGCTACTGCTCCCTCCAAGAAGAAGCGGAAGACCAAGAAGGAACGGGCTGCTACCACAGAGCCCATGATTGTTGAACCCATCTCCATGGTTTGCCCTGACGCTGAACCTCAAGAACGTCAACTGACTGTCCATGAGCCTGCTTTCACAGAGGCTCATGAAGCTGAAGACTTTCCAGCAGCTGATCCCATCGCTGCTGAAGACATTGGTCACCATGACCATGTTGAAGATGATGCAGTTCTTCCTCAGCTCGAGCACCAACAGGTATCATCACCTGTGCTAACGCACAGCGAACTCATCAGCATTGGTGGTCCTCTGAAGCCAATTGCTCAGGATGCATCATGGGCTGATCGCCCACAAGCACAAGAGGATGAAGACTTTGAGGCCCAGCCAACTCCAACTCCACAGGCGTCGCCAGCGTTACGCAGGCTTCGCAAAGGACCAAGGCCTCCAGTCTCTGAGTCTAAAGCTACAGCTGCTGAAGACATTCCGGCTGCATCAGCCGATGAAGAAGAAACCCCAAAAGCTGCTACTCCCCCGTCCCACCAAGAAGCTGTTCTCGAGGAGAATGTGACTATGACCGACCCTCCAGCTCGTCAAGTGGAGGTTGAGAATCTTGAGGCTACCACCACCAACACCAATGAAGCCACTGACACTGTCATGGCTGACGCTAATGTGGAGCCTTCACCAACCCAAGCACCAGAAGTCAGCGAAGCCACTGATCCCACTGCTTCTGTTCCTATGCCTGCTGCTGGTCCTCAGTTTGACTATCATGTTGAGCACATGCCTCAGGTACAGAAGCCAATCCCAAGATTGCCCAGGTTTCTAGGTCCTGCATCAGCACCTGGATCCTTCAATGTTAATGGCTTCAGAGCAGACAACACTTTCTTCAATAGCTCCAGGAACCCCTACTCAAGGGAAAGAATATCATCTGATCGGTTCTGGAGCTATCCGCAGCAAAGCTATTACTCCTGCATTCTCTACAATCAAGGTCGCATCTTCCCACACAAGCGTCTTGACATTGAAGCAATAGCTGGTCTGCCCTGTCTGGAAGAAGCTCTGGATTGCTTCAAAGAGGTTGGATTGCTGCCATTCATCACTGACCAAGAGCATTGGAATGAAGAGTTGCTGCTCCAATTCTATGCCACACTTCACATCCGCGGGTACAACAGAGATCCAAACACTTGGGTCCTGGAGTGGATGACAGGAAACGTTCATCACGAAGCCAAAGCCTTTGACATCATTGAGCTCACTGGTCTACCCACTCCTGGCGATCTCTACGAACATGGCTGTCAGCTTCAAAGTGAAGCTGTAGAGAGCATATTTCAGAAGCCTGAACCCAACATGAGTCAGATGCTCAGTATGATGAAGCCATTGCCCCAAGATGCTGCATACCCCAAAGAGTTCTTTGTTGAAGACCTTGAGTATCTGCCAAGGACTATTTACCACATCATAAGGTGAACTCTCTGGCCCATCAAAGGACACTCTCCACATGCCAAGCTGGAAGGTGAAATGAAGACCTTGGTCTTCTATATTCTTCATGGCAAATGCTTCAATGCACAGGACTTCTTCATCCGCCAACTTGCTGCATCAGGCTCTGATCTTTTTGGCTTAAAGTTCTATGCTCCATGGATAATGCGGCTGATCAAACTCCACTCCGCTATCTCATATCAGCCATCTGCTTGCAATCATCGGATCTTTCTGCCTGATGTGGATATGTCTATTGAAGCCATTTATCCTGAGCCTGCCAAGGAACCTCTAAGTCTTCAGAATGCGGAGCATCAAAGTTTTTCTCAGAACATTGAAGGAGTTGAAGCGGTCACTCGTGTATATCCTTTGGCTGGAACTACACGTGCACCACATCCTGCCCTTACTGAAGCCACGGACAGCACAACTGCCCAACGACCCAAAAAGCGCACTCGTGTTCTTAATGACCGAGAGCTTCTGGTGGCTCTTCATCAGAAACAGGATAGGCATCATGACTGGCTGAAGCGCCAAATGCAAAGCCTCTTGGTGGATGTCAACCGCATTCGCAATCTTGCCACCAAGAATGCTTTTGTTGCCCATGAAACCTCTCGACGCACATGGAAAGGGCTGACGCTAATGTGCTCTGAAGATGATCTTCAAGAGGATGGCTTCTCTCAACGCTTCAAGTTTGACTCCACACCTCCTCGAAGGGCCATGCTACGATGAACTCCATCTCTTGAAGACTCTGAGTTCTCTTCCTCTGCTGCAATTGTGAATGCCAGAGTGATCGAGGATGAAGACGATGCCACTTCACCGCCACCTCCTTCAGCACGCTTCGACACTGCTCCAAGTTCTTATGCACCGCCAAACACCACGGACGACCCTGCTGCTTCACCTACTCTTCATGGGAACGAGTAGATGCTCTATGTCTTCAAACCTTTTTGGTCCTTACTGACAAAAGGGGGAGAAGCATATGAGTTTGATAGTCTTCAAGCGGGTCCATATGGGCGGGTGCTTTATATTTTGCTCCGTGTTTACAACTCTCGTTTTGATACATTTGGTTCTTTGAGTTGTAACACTTAAACTCGATGGTCGTCTGCTACTTATTTGCTACTTTGTGATGCAATGATAAATTCCGCACTTAGATCATTTTGCAGACGTCCATTTTCCATTATGCATGTCATTATCTTCACATACCTTCACATGCATAGTGGATTATCATCATAAGTTGAAGAGAATCTCCACAAGCACAACCTGCCATGTGCATTTGCATTCCAAAAGCAAATTACTTATATGCACATCTTCAGGGGGAGCCCTTGCAACTTATGAAGACAATTCCTTATTCTTTACAATTTCACATATTATATTCCTCGTTGAAAACTTCAACTAGTTTGTCATCAATCACCAAAAAGGGGGAGATTGTAAGTGCATCCAGTGCCACCCCTAGTTGGTTTTGGAGTATTGACGACAAACCTAGTTGAGGGACTGATGTGTTTGTGAGAATTGCAGAATAACACAGGTAGAAGTCCCTCATTGATTCGGTTTTCCTACCAGAGATGACCCCTAAAAATGTATGAAGACATTGATGTCAAAGGTGGTATATGAAGATATTCTCATTGAAGACTATGACAAGAGAAGACATCGCATGAAGCCTATGGAGCTCGAAGACTTAGATCTTTTATAGTTCTGTTTCTTCTTTGTTGAGTCATAGGAACCACCGTACTGTTAAGTGGGGTCCAAGTGAACCAGTCAGAATGACTGAAGTGATGCTTAACCAAAACCTATGTCTTCGAGTGAAGACTATGAGAGCGAAACTTGTCCAGAGTCGGACAAGTCAGCTTTGCTTGTAGCCCAAGTAAAGCTGCCGCGTGAGTTTGAAATCTGACTGTTGGAACACGTGTCAGTTCCTTAGTGACCCAGGGTCATTTCGGACAAATCAGGTCGGGGTGCCTAGTGGCTATAAATAGCCCACCCCCTACAACCATAAATGGTTGGCTGCTCTGAGTTAGAGTACGGCTTTTGTCGTTTGAGAGCAACCCACCTCGAAGCCTTTGAGAGAGAATTCCTTGCGAGGATAAAGCCCTAACCACCTAGAGCCAAAGATTGTTAGGCATCACTTAAGTCTTCTTGTCTGTGTGATCTGAAGACTTATTACACTTGAGGACTATGAATCCTCCAGCCGGTTAGCCGTTGCGTTTTGAGCATCCAAGAGACATTGTGGATTGCCGGTGAACGAAGTCTGTGAAGGTTTGGGAGTCTACCTTGAAGACTTACCAGAGTGATTGGGCGAGGTCTGTGTGACCTTAGCTCAAGGGGAATACGGTGAGGACTGGGTGTCCTGAGCTGCGTGTTCAGGACTGGGTGTCCGGGACTGTGTGTCCTCAGGTTTAAATACCTAGCCGCCCTAACCAGACATACAGTTGTCACAGCAACTGGAACTGGTCCAACAAATCATTGTCTTCAACGAGTCACTGGTTTCATCCTTCCCTTCCCTTTACTTACTGTTGGTCCTTGTGAAGTCATTGTATGATTGCACTATCTTTTGTCTTCATTGAGTGACTGCATGTTCTGTTTGGCTTCATAATATCTTCCTACCTGATCCTTACTACATTGCTGCTATTAGTCATTGTGCTTTCACTCCATTGAATACTTGACTATGGTTTGCCTAGTGTAGTCTACCTTCCGCTTCATGGTAATAGGTTATTTCTATCGTTTGTCTTCATAACTTCCATGTTTTGAAGACTTTCATAAAAATCGCCTATTCACCCCCCCTCTAGTCGATATAACGCACTTTCACTCAGAGATGGCATCCAACTCACCCTTCTCGTTGAGAGAAAACAGTCGAATGGTATCATCACGAGCGGCAAAGACGATTACATCCTCAGACGAATGTGTCAATTGAATCTGCCTGACAGCACAATCAAGGTGAGCCTTGGGCTTAGAAAGTCAGTCCATTCCGAGAATAAGATCAATATCCGAGTTACCAAGGACCACTGGAGAAGACAGGAACTTATAGTCGCCCAACGTGATAGAGACATCGGGAGCAACCAAACTAGAAGTCATAAGATTTCCGGGAGAAACAACTTGCATGACTTTGGGCAAAACCTCAGTGTCAACATTGTGCTTCGATACAAAAGGGAATGACAAGAAAGAATGTGATGCACCAGTATCAAAAAGAACTCTTGCAGGAATATCGTTAACAGGAAGGTTACCCATTATCACATCTGACGAGTCCTCTGCCTGAGCTACGTTCATCATGTTGACCTTTGCAAACTTGGTATTATGCTTGACCACTGCGGTGCTGGCAGATCTCACGGGAGGCGGAGGAAGATGCCTCTGATTGAAGCATTTGTTGGCATAGTGACCCTTCTGCTGACACTTGTTGCACGTGACCTCTGAAAGCGGACGGTGATACGGAGCACTTGATCTTGGAGCATGAGACGAAGTCTTGTTCTGAAAGCCTGGGTTGGGTGGGTGGGAAGATCCATTGCCACCTTTGCTCTTCTGCTGATAAGGCTGACGGAACGGAGGAGGAGGAGGAGGCAACCAATACTTTTGCTGCTTAGTTGCCACTTGAGTTGAGGAAGAAGGAGTTGCATCCCTGACTCCCTTCTTGGAAGCATCGCACTTGAGTTGAGCAGCCTCTTGTTTCAGTGTCATATTGTAGAACTCATCGTACTTCTGCGGCTCGAAAAGCATGAGAGCTAGCTGGAGATCTTCTCTCAGGCCACCCCTGAACTGATAAATCATGCTCTTCTCGTCAGGGACGTCTTGCTTGGCGAAACGAGCGAGCTTCTGGAACATGATGTTATACTGGTGAGCTTTGAAGTCTTGACGGAATTCATCCCATGTAATCACACGACCTCCTCTGGAATCTTTGTATTGCTGATACCATTCTGCAGCTTGGTCTTTGAGTTGGAACAAGGCAAACTTGACAAAGTCCTCAGGCCTGATGTTGCTGCACTCGAAATGCTTGCAGATATCCACGAGCCAATCATCGGCGTATGTTGCTTCGACACAGTTACTGAAGGTCTTTGGCTGGTTTGCGAGGAACTGGTTGAGTGTAGCAAACTGATTCTGATTGTCGCCATGGCCTTGATTTCCTTGGTTGCACTCTTGCAAGAGTTGCATGATCAGCTGCGTGTTGGCATTGGTAGCGGCCATCACAGCTTGCCATGCCTCCGGAGGTGGAGGTGGTGGCAGCAGTTCAGGATTCTGACGCGTTGGAGGAGCCATCCTAAAGAGGTTGACATCCGTTAGCATCATGACAGACATATATTCAAGCTGAATCAAATGGATCGAAATTGCAACATATAGTCTTAACATCCGAACAAGAATGAACGAATGCATTCCAAATTAAATGGTCATACTTCCATAAATTGAGAAGCCACTTAGATAGAGGTAGATGATGAATAAAACAAGAAGGTACGGACATGAACAAATATTTGGTGAGGATTACCCAATCACAAACCAAATATTTGCGGAAGAAAAACTAGAGCTACAAGAATTCCCACCTATGAAACTCCCGAAATTCTCCAGGTTATGCAATCAGGTGCTGGGGATACAGGGGAAGTGTCGGGGGTTTGGTGTGACATATGCCAACGGATGGCTTATCATGGTGGGGGCGAGTAGAACGTCGCCGGTGCCTGGAAACGGGATGAGGCGAAGACATGCACGCCGGCGAATCTTACCCAGCTTCGGGGCTCTCCGGGGAGATAATACCCCTACTGCTGCTCTGCGGGGTCTCCGCATGATCACTATGGTCAAGTGTTTACACTGTTGCTCCTTGAGCTGTGTATGGTGGTAGGAGAGGGCAAGGCAAGCTCTCTCCCTCTATCTGGTGAGGTACAGAACTACTAGGATCCAACCCTTTGCATGGGTGCCCTGGGGGTTTATATAGGCCTACCCCCCCAGGGGTACAATGGTAATGTGACTGGGCGCGGGCCCAGCCATCAGTGTCTCCAACCTCCGACTTCTCCGCTGACTGCTGGGGCCCGCCGACTGGTGGGCCCCGCTGACTGGTCTGGTACGGAACCGACAGGCCGCGTCCGCCGCGGGCGGGTCTTGCCTGCTGCTGATTACTGTAGCCATGCTCCTGATGATGCAAGCTTGGTCATGGGGTCATTGCAACAGCCCCGCCGCCTGGCGGGCGATCACTGTGGCCACTCCCCATCTCTTCTTGATTAATGGCACGTGGGCCCGGGGGAGGGCTCGGCCGACTCCCCCGGGCCGACTCCCATTGGGTCCGACTGGCGGTGCTCCCGCCGTCTCCCGAGGTCTCGCTGGCTGGTGGGCCCTGCTGCCTCCAGGCCGTACAGACAAGCCGTCGTGGGCGCAGGACCAGGTACAGTGGTGCTGATGTCAGGGCCGGCTGGGCAACAGTGCCTCGCCGCGGGGAGATCTTACCATGTACGGCACTCTGTAGCCATGCCTGCCCTTGGTAAGGGGCGGGGAGTGGGCGTTGATGAAGCTATGTACCTAGGGTAGGGGCACGGACCCGTCCAAAAGAGCCCTACCCAAGGACATCCCTAGAAGAAGTCACCTTTCAATCGACTTGAAGGTATCCCACTCGACGGGTTCAAGACACTCGACCAAGAAGCTATTACTTCCTCCGACCGCCTCCGGGCACCGAGACGTAGGGCTGTTACTTCCTCCGAGAAGGGCCTGAACTCGTAATCCTCGTGTGTTTACAACTTGCCAATAGCTGAGATCTAGCCTCTCCATACACACCCCCCTACATCACTGTCAGAGTTAGAACCACGACAGTTGGCGCCCACCGTGGGGCAGGAATCTTAGCGCCTAATTGGAGAAGTTGCGATTTTTCCGATCCCTTTTGATCATGGTTTCGTGCGGAGTTTTGGTGGAGGGCCGCGAGATCCGCCTCGACGCGCTCACGTTCATCGCCGATGACTCCGCCTGGCTTCAGGAGGCACCACTCAACATCGACGCGCTCCCCGTCCGCGGTGCGACGCACTTCCGCGCATGCGTTCGTGGCGTCCTCCTGCGGCAGCCGTCGACCCAGTATCGGTCGGCCCCCGTGTTGTCTCCCCGCTCTGTCTCCCACCGGCGCAAGCGCTCCGGTCGGTCGAGACTTCAGAGGTGGGTGAGGCATGCCGTGGCTCGCCAGTCGGCCGCCCCACAAGTCGCGGCAATCGAGCCCGACGAATCCCACTACGGCCTGTTCGACTGGCTCCGCGGAGACCGCATCCGAGTGCGACAGCAGCGACCCAGCGGCTGAGGTTCTGGCGGTCGATGGAACGCACGGTCCTCCCGGTTTCCCTCGCGCTGATGGAGGCGCGGGTGGGGGCGACCCGTCGCATCCCCACGATGAGTATCTCCCTGAACCTCTCACGTCATTACAGCGAGAGGAGCTTCGCCGCCGGAACATGGACGCGCTCCACACTCCTATCATCGGAGAGACCCCCGAGGCCCGGGCCTTGGAGGACGTGCGCTTGGCTAACTTGGCCGAGCGCACTCGACTGGAGAATCTCCAGCGGGCACTCGACGAGCAAGCGCGTCAGCAGGCTCCCGAGTCTAGTCGACGTCAGCTCTTCCCGCCGACGCAGGTATACCGAACCCCAGTTCAGAATTTGGCCGCCGCGGCCCGTATAGCAGAATCGATTCGGCCCTCCCAGTCGGAGGCTAGCAGGGGCTTGTTGCAGATCATAGCTTTGCTCCGGGCGGCGGGAAACCAGAATTCCGCTGTTTCTCAGTCGCGGAATAGGATCCATAGTCGATCCGTTGCAACAGATACAGTCCAGTCGGCTCACAGCCCGAGATCGCCCCCGAGGCGTGAGGGACGTGGTGACCGGCATGATCAGTACAGAAGGAATGAGCAGTATGATCACCGCTCCGATCGTGATGATCGACGTCGAGTGCCAACCCCTCCCCCGAGGAGTGGGTCATATGCGCCTCGACATTGAGATGACAGGCGCCCTCATAGTGTTGGGCAGAGGATTCCAGTCAACCCGAGGGACCCAGGCTTTGACGCGAGATCTATCCTCGTTCAAGGTTTGGTTGACAGGAACAGAGCTCATCGGGAAGGCCACAACAGAGATGCGCCTGCCAGCAGCAGAGTACATGTTTCGGGGCCAGAGTGTTTCAGTCGAGCCATCAGAGCCGCAGTGATTCCCCCCAACTTCAGGTTGGCGACTGGAGTCAGCAAGTTCACCGGTGAGTCTAAGCCTGGCACTTGGCTCGAAGATTACCGAGTGGCTGTACAGATTGGCGGTAGCAATGATGAGGTGGCCATGAAGCATTTGCCTCTCATGTTAGAGGGCTCAGCCAGAGCGTGGCTAAATCAGTTGGCACCCAACAGCATCTACACTTGGGAGGACCTCTCCCGAGTGTTTGTCACAACCTTTGAGGGAACATGCAAGCGACCCGCAGGCCTTACAGAATTGCGTTCTTGCGTACAGAAACCAAATGAAACTCTGAGGGATTACATCCAGAGGTGGATCACGTTGCATCACACAGTTGAGAATGTGCCTGACCATCAAGCAGTTTGTGCCTTTAAAGAAGGCGTTAAATACAGAGAATTGAATCTGAAGTTCGGTCGAACTGGAGAGATGTCTCTGAACCGGATGATGGAGATTGCCACCAAATACGCTAATGGTGAAGACGAAGATCGACTCTGGAGTGGAAAGCACAAGGCAGTCGCCCAAGAAACTGGAGGAAACTCCAGTCGGAAACAGAAGCGGAAGGCCGAGCCACCCGCCCCTGGGGAGGCCCTGGCCATAACCCACGGAAATTTCAAGGGAAAACCCAAAGGCCCCTGGAAGCCCAAGAAAGTCAAGGATCAAGATGGAAATGATGTTTTGGATCTGCCATATCACATCCACACCAAGAAAGATGAAGAGGGTAATTTTATTTACCCAAAGCATACCACTCGACAGTGCCGGCTCCTGATCCAACAGTTTCAGGGCAAACAGTCCAAAGATAAGGAAAAAGAGTCGGACAGAGTTGAGGATAAGGAAGATAGTGACGATGGATACCCCCAAATCAATTCCACCCTGATGATTTTTGCTGATGTCGAAAGCAAAAGTCGACTGAAAGTCATTAACCGTTAGGTGATTATGGTTGCTCCGGCAACACCCAGTTATCTGAAGTGGTCTCAGACTGCCATCACGTTCGACCAGTCCGATCACCCTACGCACATTGCCACCCCTGGGAGGCAAGCTTTGGTGGTCGACCCAGTTGTCGAAGGCACTCGACTGACCAAAGTCCTGATGGATGGTGGCAGTGGCCTGAACATATTGTATGCTGAAACATTGAAAGGAGTGGGCATTCTGATGTCCAGGCTCAGTACCAGTAACATGAGCTTCCACGGAGTCATTCCTGGGAAGAAAGCCGAATCACTCGGCCAGATCGCTCTTGATGTGGTTTTCGGTGATTCAAAGAATTACCGCAAGGAAAAGTTGACATTTGAGGTTGTAGACTTCCAAAGTGCTTATCATGCCATTTTGGGCAGGCCAGCTTACGCACGCTTCATGGCTCGACCATGTTATGTGTATCTCAAATCGAAGATGCCTGGTCCCAAAGGTGTGATCACTGTTAAAGGCAATCGGAAGAAGGCAGAAGAGTGTTTTCAGAAAGGCTCAAAGATTGCTGACACTCAGATGGCAGTTGTTGAGCTGCAAGAGTACTAGAAGACTGCTGATCCGAGTGAATTGCTACGAGCCAAGAAGCCTGCTTCAGAATCTGCTTTTCAGTCGTCCGGTGAAACAAAGCCAGCCCACATTCACCCGACCGACCCTAATGCTGCCTCGACTCACATCTCAACGATGCTCGACTCCAAATAGGAAGAAGCGCTCATCCAGTTCCTCCATGAGAACTGGGACATCTTCGCATGGAAGCCTTATGACATGCCTGGGGTTCCCAGGGGACTGGCTGAGCACCGTCTACGAGTCGACCCGAAGTTCAAGCCTGTGAAAGAACATCTTCGACGGTCCGCCGTCCAGAAAAGGAAAGCTATTGGCGAGGAGGTGGCTCGGCTCTTAGCAGCGGAGTTCATCCGAGAGATTTACCACTCCGAGTGGCTCGCCAATGTTGTCATGATCCCCAAGAAGGACAAGTCACTTCACATGTGCATTGACTTTAAACATATCAATCGGGCCTGCCCGAAAGATCATTTCCCTCTCCCCCGCATCGACCAGGTAGTCGACTCGACCGCGGGGTGTGAGCGTTTGTCTTTTCTAGATGCTTATTTAGGGTACCATCAGATCCGTCTGTACGGACCCGACGAGATCAAAACGGCTTTCATCACCCCATTCGGGTGCTTCTGTTACATCACCATGCCCTTCGGCCTCAAGAATGCTGGAGCCACGTTCATGAGGATGATTCAGAAGTGTTTGCTCTCTCAGATCAGTCGGAACGTAGAAGCATACATGGATGATATTGTGGTTAAGTCACGGAAAGGTTCCGACCTACTGACTGACCTTGCCGAAACCTTTGCTAACCTTAGGAGATATGATATCAAGCTCAATCCATCAAAGTGCACATTCAGAGTTCCAGGTGGAAAGTTACTCGGTTTCCTCGTTTCCGAACGAGGAATCGACGCCAATCCCGAGAAAGTTGGCACCATACTCCGGATGAAGCGCCCTGTGCGTGTACACGATGTCCAGAAGCTTACAGGTTGCTTGGCCGCTCTAAGTCGATTCATTTCTCGTCTCGGTGAAAAGGCGTTGCCTCTTTACCGACTGATGAAGAAGTCTGACAAGTTCGAGTGGACTCCAGAAGCTGATGCAGCGTTCGCAGAGCTCAAAGCTCTGCTCTCCACCCAGCTGGTGCTTGCTGCCCCAATCAGTAAAGAGCCTCTGCTGCTTTACATTGCGGCCACGGGACAAGTTGTCAGTACAGTACTTACGGTCGAGCGGGAAGAAGAAGGAAAGGCCTTCAAAGTTTAGCGCCCAGTATATTACGTGTCTGAAGTTTTGACTCCTTCGAAGCAAAGATATCCCCATTACCAGAAGCTTGTATATGGGATTTACATGACCACGAAGAAGGTTGCACACTACTTCTCTGACCATTCCATTACAGTCGTCAGCGACGCTCCGCTGTCAGAGATTTTGCATAACAGAGATGCAACTGGTCGAGTGGCGAAGTGGGCGATTGAACTCCTCCCCCTAGATATCAAGTTTGAAGCAAAGAAGGCTATCAAGTCTCAAGCAATTGCAGATTTCGTCGCCAAGTGGATTGAACAGCAACTTCCGACTCAAGTTCACTCGGAGCACTAGACCATGTTCTTCGATGGATCTAAGATGATGAATGGTTCCGGTGCTGGGGTAGTATTGTCCCCCCCCCCCCCCGAGGAGATAAGCTCAGATATGTTCTCCAGATTCACTTCGATTCCTCCAATAATGAAGTAGAATATGAAGCACTCTTGTATGGGTTGCGCATGGCCATTTCACTCGGCGTCCGGCGCCTCATGGTCTATGGTGACTCAGATTTGGTGGTCAACCAGGTGATGAAGGAGTGGGACGTCAGAAGCCCAGCTATGACTGGCTACTGCAACGCAGTAAGAAAGTTAGAAAAGAAATTCGAGGGGTTAGAGCTTCATCACATCCCCGACTGAAAAATCAAGCAGCTGATGATCTGGCAAAGATAGGCTCCAAGAGAGAAGCCATTCCCAACAATGTGTTTTTGGAGCACATCCGCTCGCCGTCGGTCCAGGAGGATCCTTTTACAGAAGAAGCCCCGCAACCGAAAAGTGCCACAGATCCGACTGAAGTCGAAATTCCTGCTGTGGTCGACCTAGTCATGGAGGTCTTGGCTATCACTCCCGACTGGACGATACCATACATCGCGTATATCTTGAGGAAAGAACTTCCAGAGGACGAAGAAGAGGCTCGACAGATCGTCCGTCGATCTAAAGCTTTCACAGTCATAAAAGGACAGTTGTATAGAGAAAGCGCAACTGGAATCGGTCACAAGTGCATAACGCCAGAAGAAGGTCAGATGATCCTTGATGATATCCACTCGGGGACCTGTGGTCACCATGCGTCCTCTCGGACCATTGTGGCCAAAGCATACCGAGCGGGTTTTTTCTGGCCCAGGGCAAACGAAATGGCGAAAGAGATAGTCGACAAGTGTGAAGGCTGCCAGTTCTACTCCAACATATCGCACAAGCCAGCATCAGCTCTGAGGACCATTCCACTCGTATGGCCCTTCGCTGTTTGGGGACTGGACATGGTTGGTCCACTGAGAACAGGCAGGAGCGGATTCACACATGTGCTTGTGGCAGTCGACAAGTTTACCAAATGGATTGAAGCCAAGCCTATCAAAAATCTTGATGCTAGCACTGCTATCAGTTTCGTCAGAGAGTTGATATTCAGATACGGGGTCCCGCATAGCATCATCACTGACAATGGGTCAAACTTCGATTCAGACAAGTTCAGAGCTTTTTGCGCCTCTCAAGGCACACGAGTTGACTACGCGTCGGTCGCGCATCCCCAGTCGAATGGACAAGCTGAAAGAGCAAATGGTCTAATTCTCAAAGGACTGAAGCCTCAACTGATGCGTGATCTCAAGCACGCAGCGGGCGCTTGGGTCGACGAGCTTCCGTCAGTTTTGTGGGGACTTAGGACCTCCCCGAGCCGGTCGACTGGAAGAACGCCATTCTTTCTGGTTTACGGAGCCGAAGCCGTCCTGCCGAGCGATCTACTTCACAACGCCCCCAAAGTCGAGCTTTATAACGAAGACGAAGCAGAGCAAGCCCGGCAAGACGCAGTCGACCTCCTAGAGGAGGAGAGGGAAATGGCTATGATCAGATCGACCATCTATCAGCAAGACTTGCGTCGATTCCATGCCAGAAATGTGAAGAGCCGAGCCTTCCAAGAAGGAGATTTGGTCCTCCGAGTGGATCAGCAGAAACCACACAAACTTGCTCCTACTTGGGAAGGCCCCTTCATCGTCACCAGAGTCCTCCACAATGGAGCATATCACCTCTACGATGTTGATTGCCAGATCGACGAGCCACGAGCTTGGAATGCGGAACTGCTCCGCCCCTTTTACACTTGAGTTCTCCCTTGGATGAGATGTAATAAGAAAAAATTTCTGCAGTTTTTACCAAAGACAAGAGTGTTCCAATAATTACTGTCACTTTTGTTTGCATACGAAATCCCCCAGTGGGTGACTTAGCTGCGAATCCGTTCCGCCTAAGTTTGAAAAAATCCTACCGAGTGGAGAGCAATCCTCCCACTCGGGGGCTTAGCTGCAGTCCAGTACTCGCCTAAGTTCTCCCACTTAGAGACTTAGCTGCGGTCAGGCACTCGCCTAAGTTCGAAAAAATCCTACCGAGTGGAGAGCAATCCTCCCACTCGGGGGCTTAGCTGCAGTCCAGTACTCGCCTAAGTTCTCCCACTTAGAGACTTAGCTGCGGTCAGTGCTCGCCTAAGTTCGAAAAAATCCTACCGAGTGGAGAGCAATCCTCCCACTCGGGGGCTTAGCTGCAGTCCAGTACTCGCCTAAGTTCTCCCACTTAGAGACTTAGCTACGGTCAGGCACTCGCCTAAGTTCGAAAAAATCCTACCGAGTGGCGAGCAAACCTCCCACTCGGGGGCTTAGCTGCAGCCCAGTGCTCGCCTAAGTTCGAAAAAATCCTACCGAGTGGAGAGCAATCCTCCCACTCGGGGGCTTAGCTGCAGTCCAGTACTCGCCTAAGTTCTCCCACTTAGAGACTTAGCTGCGGTCAGGCACTCGCCTAAGTTCGAAAAAATCCTACCGAGTGGGGAGCAAACCTCCCACTCGGGGGCTTAGCTGCAGCCCAGTGCTCGCCTAAGTTTGAAAAAATCCTACCGAGTGGAGAGCAATCCTCCCACTCGGGGGCTTAGCTTCAGTCCAGTACTCGCCTAAGTTCTCCCACTTAGAGACTTAGCTGCGGTCAGGCACTCGCCTAAGTTCGAAAAAATCCTACCGAGTGGAGAGCAATCCTCCCACTCGGGGGCTTAGCTGCGGTCCAGTACTCGCCTAAGTTCTCCCACCTAGAGACTTAGCTGCAGTCAGGCACTCGCCTAAGTTTGAAAAAATCCTACCGAGTGGAAGGCAATCCTCCCACTCGGGGGCTTAGCTGCAGCCCAGTGCTCGCCTAAGTGTTTAAAAATCCTACCGAGTGGAGAGCAAACCTCCCACTCGGAGGCTTAGCTACAGCCCGGTGCTCGCCTAAGTACAGGACACAACCCAATCGGCAAGGACGACGAGGCACAAGTCGACTGCTACCTTCTCCTTCGGAGTTGCGCCGCAAATACAAGGTTATTCCGAGTGAAGAACAAGTTCCACTCGACGAATCAAATCATGAAGATATTCAATGAGAAATCAAGATCAGATAAAGCCTAAAAGGTCCCAGACCTCAGATCAAAGTACTCGAGCCCTCGGCTCGGCGGAGTTTAACGGTTACAAATCCACTCGGCATTCTGAGGCAAATTTAAAGTGAAGCATAAAAGTTTTTCATTCCTCAGGAGGAGGACTGGAAGGGGCGACGAACTCGTCCAAGTCGATTCCGTCTGCAATGCGAGTGGCAGTAGCGATGAAAGTCTCCATGAAGTCTTGAAAGTTGTGCTTCCTGGTATTGGCAACTTGGATGGCGGCCAGCTTTTCTTCTTGCGCCTCCTTGCAATGGACGCGGACCAGAGACAGAGCGACATCAGCACCACATCTAGCAGAAGATTTCTTCCATTCCGCCACTCGACCTGGGACTTCATTAAGTCGAGCCATCAGGGACTCGAGGTCGTTCTGAAGCGTCGTCCCAGGCTAGAGTGATGTGTCGATCCGCGACATCGCAACCTTCAGTCGAGCAAGATACTCAACCACGCTGGCAATACGAGATTCCAGACGGAGCACGTTCATTGCAGCCTCGTCCTTCACAAGGGAGTTAGCAGGGTCCAAGCCTGGCTCCACTCAACTGGTCTCCTCTTCAAAGTTCTGACAGAATTCTGCAAACACGATTCAAGAATAAGACAGTGACCCTACACAGACTTGGTAACTGCAAGACAGTCGGGGCAGAGTAATTACCTTCGAGCACGACGAACAGCTTCTTGGCGAGTCCATCGAGATAAGCCTCCAGATCGTTCCTCTTCCCCGCCAGCTCACCTGCCTTGTCGTGCAGAGCCACGTTGTCGTTCTTCAGTCGGCTGACCTCTTGATTGGCTACATCGAGAGCACTTTCAGTCCGGAGTTCTCCTGCTCAAGAGCTCCGACCGAAGCCAGTTTCTCTTCAGCAAGCCTCGCTTTGTTCAAGACCTCCTTCTATGCCTCTGCAAGATCTTGATCCTTCTTCTTCAGAGCTTCCTCCAGTTTATCTGCGGTGCGTCGAGTGAAATCAACATCAAGAATGGACAAGAAAGAAAAGCCACTCGTCAAGAATGGAGAACCTCACCAGCCATACCTTTTGCTTCTTCCTGCGCCCTCTTCAAATTCTCCTGAGCAAGCTTCAAGTTAAGGTTGAGCTGGATCTGCTGATTCTCCAGCTCAGTATAGCGAGCTAAAAGTTCGCAAGATTTCTGTAAAAAGAAAAATCAGTCGATAGACGTCCAAGACAAGTTGCTTCCAAGCAACTAAGAGACAATGATGACGTTTCTAAGACTACAGCCGAATCAAGAACATTCGACAGTAGTCTCGGGGACTACACCCAGTGGGTGCACTCAGTGTGCCCCCACTGTAAAAAAACAAACAAAAAGTCGACTGCCCGCATTCGACCGGATATAGTCCCATTCGACATGGCCTGACCAAACCGAGTGAAGAAATACAGCTACAGCAACACAATATAAAGACTACAGTCGTTTGACAGCAGTCCACCATAGTCTCGGGGACTACACCCAGTGGGTGCACTTAGCGTGCCCCCACTCGTCCAAAGAATTGGCAGACACACCCAGTGGGTGTACAGATACAAAGATCTTCGGAAAAGAGATTCTTCAAACAGCATATCATAACAGACCAAGTGTTGAGTCGACTGACCTGGACGTTGCTCTGAAGGGCCGAGCTCGCGTCATAAGCTGCTTGGCTGGCCTCCTGAGCCACCTTCACTTGCTCCATCATGATCCCCGCCTGGCGTATAGCCTCTTTTGTGGCAGCCGCCTGGTCCTCAGGGACAGGGTACGCGGCAAAAAGCAAAGGCGGATCCGCAGTCGACGTTGAAGGCCGCACACTCTTCAGACGAATGGCCAAAGTCACAGAAGCCCGAGCGGTGTCACCACCATCCCGAGCTACGGCCTCAGACGCCAGAGCAGATTGGGGGGTATTGTCAGCCGACGCCCTCCTATTCCTCCTCACTCTCAGCGGTTCGTTGTCGTCGTCATCCGGGAGGTCGATAACATGAGGAGGGGCTACAAGGGAAACATTCAATCGACCAGAGTTGCAATAAATGTTCAGTCGACTCAAAGCGGAACATCAGTAATCGTACCAGGGTTGGAGGTAACAGCATCCTCCATCTCTTGGTCGTCGTCCTTGGCGGAGATCTCAGAAGTAGCAGCGCTGCAAATCTCGAAAGTCAGTCAGTTGGCTCAATGAATCGACCAAGGGTCTGTCCACGGTCGACAAAGGAAAGCAAGTTTTGTTATTAGCCGGAAATGGTAGGGACAGACATCTTCATCTTGGGCAGAGCCTTGGGCGGCTTGGACGGCGTCGCGCGTGGGTGCTTAGGAGCCTTCCCGGTCGGCGTAGGAGAAGAGGCCCGAGGGCGTTTCGACGACAGCCCAACGGGAGCAGTCGCCTTGCCACGTTCCCGCGCTGGATCGTGTGTGAGCTTGGATCGCCCCTCCGGGCGGGGGGGTTCAACCTCCTCCTCCTCCTCTTCACTGGAGTCGACGTTGTCGTCTCCCTCTCCTTCACCGTCAGACTCCCACTCGCCTTGGTCATCTCCACTCTCACCTCCGCTCGCCTCCCCTTCCTCAGTTGGCCCTTGTGCCCCGTTGGGCGTCGAGTACATCTCGATGGTCGCCTGGAAAACAACAGACAAGACAAAGGTCAATCGACCTACTCAAAGAAGACCAATGAAGAAAACAAAATCTCAGTCAGGAGCATAAAGACATACCTGGTCCACGTCATACGAGTTGCCGAGTGGAATTACCCTCCTGGCTCCTCGGGGGTTGTCTTTGTTCCCCGTGATGCTCGACAGCCACCCCTCTAGCATCTTGTCAGTAACCTCCTCCGGGTGGACCCGAGTGGTGTCGTCGAGACCCGAGTATAGCCACATCGGGTGGTCACGAGCCTGGAGCGGTTGGATGCGCCTCCGGAGGAAGACCTCCAGCAAGTCCATACCAGTCACGCCCTCACAGACAAGCTCAACCACTCGACCGGCCAGCACTTTGACTTGGGCCTTTTCCTCCGGCGTCACTTTCAGAGAAGCAGGGTTTTTCAGCTCGGTCGAGAGAGAAAGGGGGAAGACCAGTCGACTGTCCTAGGGTCACCTGGTCTTGACAGTAGAACCAGGTCGCCTGCCAACCTCGGACCGACTCCGGGAAAGTGATAGATGGAAAACAACTCTTTCCCCTCGTCTGGATCGCCAGGCCCCCGCACAGCTGGATCACCTGCGTCCTTTCGTCACTCGACTTGGCCTTCTTGACCGATTGGGAACGGCAGGTAAAGATGTGCTTGAAGAGTCCCCAATGGGGGCGGCAACCCAAGAAACCCTCACACATGGAGATGAAAGCGGCAAGGTATACGATGGAGTTGGGAGTGAAGTGATGGAGCTGCGCTCCGAAGAAGTTCAGGAAGCTCCGGAAAAAAGGGTGGGGCGGCAGAGAAAACCCGCGGTCGACATGGGTGCCTAGGAGCACGCATTCACCGTCGCGGGGTTGAGGTTCAATCTCTCTCCCCGGGAGACGCGCAGCCTCGTGGGGAATGACTCCCCCCTCGACCATGTCATCGAGATCTTCTTGCCGAATCACCGACGGCATCCAATCGCCCTGGATCCAGCCTCGGGGCAGAGCAGACCTTGAGGAGGATCCGCCCCGAGCAGATCTCTACCCTTTCCCCTGCGCCGCCGCCTTCTTCGCGCGCTCCAGAGCGGATGTCTTGTCCTTCGCCATCGTCGCCGGCAAATCTCGCACAGGTTTGCGGCGCTAGGGTGAGAGTGGAGGTGGCGGAGGAGCTTGCGAAGGGAGAGAGGAAGAATAGAACACACTGTTTGGAAACCCTGAGCCAGCTACTTATAAGAGGCCGCTCCCGAGTGGCTGACTGGTAGGCCCAGGCAAACCAGTCAAATCCCGCAGCGGACGCACGCGCAGTACATGGCGAAAAAGGTGGCGCGGAAATCGAGGAGCTTCCGCTTTATCGCTTCCGATTACTGCGGCCGCTCCCGTCCCGCGCGCTTCCCGAAATCCGAATCCCGCGACATCCGCGGGCTGCAGAACAACTTGTCAAAACAGAAGACCCCGCTCGCGCCGACAGTCGGTATGTCACAAGTAAAGAAATTCACTCGACGAAAGGCCTGGAATGGATCAAGGCGACTGAAAGAGGTTGATGACGTCATCCGTGACGATTGACCCAAAACGAGGCACTCATGTAGCCCGGAGAACCAGTCGGAAAGATCCCCAACTCTTTCCCCACTCTAACCTCGATCCATTCGGGGGCTAATGATGAAGCTATGTACCTAGGGTAGGGGCACGGACCCGTCCAAAAGAGCCCTACCCAAGGACATCCCTAGAAGAAGTCACCTTTCAATCGACTTGAAGGTATCCCACTCGACGGGTTCAAGACACTCGACCAAGAAGCTATCACTCGACCATGAAGCCAACCACTCGACTGCCAGGAGGCTTAAAGTCACTCCGCAGGCAAACGGTCGGCTGTTAAGTAGTCTTTATGGTCATTATAGCACTTTATTAGGGGCGTTACCAGTAATGCCCAACCTTAAATGTACCTTAAACCCTGCATCACTGAGGGCAGGAGAGGTCCGGCGAACTCTATATAAGCCACCCCCCCCTCCTGAGTATGAAGGGTTCGCACCCCTGTTATTCATACACACATAATCCAGTCGACCGCCTCCGGGCACCGAGACGTAGGGCTGTTACTTCCTCCGAGAAGGGCCTGAACTCGTAATCCTTGTGTGTTTACAACTTCCCAATAGCTGAGATCTAGCCTCTCCATACACACCCCGCTACATCACTGTCAGAGTTAGAACCACGACAGGCGTCATTGTAGCCACGCCCCTGCCACGTCCCCCTTGATGAGGTCACGGTTTGTTGGAGTCGCCGGCCGACTCCCCAAAGCCGGCTTCTCTGGAAGTCGTCCCTGGGACTCGGCCGTGAGCGGGCAGTCGGCCGCCTTGCCGTAGACTCCCCAGGAGGCGGCTCTTCGCCCTGTGGTCTTTGAGGGGCGCAGCCTGCCCCGATTTCTTGAAAGGTCATGGGGCTCGGGTTGGCCTACCCGTGGCCCATTACTCCGACAGTAGTCCCCGAAGCTGGTGAGGCGCCGCGGACGATCGGCCGAGAAGCCTCAGCAGTTTCTCTTTCCGGGCGCAACACATGGTCTTGATTGACTTCCGCCGGGCTGACTAGAAGGAGTCGGACTCGCCCAACTCGGACTCACTCAGTTCTGACTTGCTTAGTAGTTCGAACGTCGCGGCAGGATTTCAAGTGGCGTGCTAGCTAAGCTTCCAGGCCCCGCCCGTTCCTGGCCTGTCACACGAGGGCACGTGGCCAGGCCGTTCTGCCATCCCACGCGCGCGACGGGACAGGCCCATAGGCGGGGCCTGCCACTACCGCGCCTCGGCGCCCGAGCGGATCCGCTGCGGCCCTGGCGGGCGGTTGGGATTCCCGTGAAGTTACTGCGCACAGTAACTTTACGTGGATCGTGGGGGTCATGGGGCTGCGGGCGCAGTAAATCCCCACGTCCGCCCCCTCGGCTTCGTAGCCCATAGGACTATAAGTAGGGGGAAGAGGGGGGCACGCGCGCCCCTCCTTCCCAGTACCCCTCGCTTCTTCCTCCTCGCAGCTCCTCGCTCTCCTCTTCCTCTTCTCTTCTTCGCCTTGCTGCACGCCCAAGCTCCGGCCAACGCCGCGGCGACAGCTTCGCGATGAGCTCTTCCTCCGCGGCCGCGCCTCCCCTAGTGCGCTCTGGCACCTGGGACGGCTTCGAGGTCCACGAAGACCATATCGAGTTCCTCCGCCGGACCCGTCGGCTTCCCGGCGAGGATCGCGTGCAGGTGCGTCTCGCGCCAAAGGGGGAGATTTCCCCCGCCCCGCGGGAGGGCGAGCGGGTCATCTTCCGCTCGCACTGCCTGCGCGGCTGGGGCTGCCGGCGAGCAGCTTCTTCCGGTTGTCCATGGAGTTTTACGGACTCCAGCCGCACCACCTCACCCCCAACACAGTGGTGCTGATGTCCGCCTTCGTGGCTCTGTGCGAGGGCTTCCTTGGAGTCCTCCCCACCCTCGAGCTCTGGGGGAGTTCTTCTTCTCCAAGCTCGGCACCCAGGCCGCGGGCATGCCGGCTCAGTGCGGCGCCTTCATCGCCGTGCGAAGGACAGGAGCCGACAACCACTTCCCCTCCATCTCGCTGCTGAAGTCGGTGAAGATGTGGCAGCGGTCCTACTTCTATGTCAGGAACGTCGCCACGAGGGGCGACTGGGTTAATCTGCCGGCTTTCGAAGCCGGCCTGCCGGCTGGCAGACTGCCCAACTGGTCGTACCGGGCCAGGTCGCTGACGCCTACGGGAGGCGGCGCCATCACGCGACTCCGAGTGCTGACGCAGTCTGAGGGTCTGACTGGCCCGGACCTGCTGGCCGCCTTCGTCTCGCGCCGAGTTCTCCCACTCCAAGGCCGCCCTTACCTAATATGCCAGATGAGCGGGGGCCGTGACCCGAGTCAGATGTGCACCAAGGACATGCCTCACGAAGACGTGGCCCTGATGGTGAACTACCTCTCGGACAGCAGGCTCCCAGAGGACTGGCGATTCGGCAAGGAGCCATACTCCCGCGCCAACCCCCCGCCCGTGGTGAGTCGCCTTTCTTTTCTTTAGATTGTCTTCTTCTTGCCGAGTCTTGTTCTAATCAGTCTGCTTTTTGGTTAGAATCCCCTTCTTCACCCACTAGCCGGCACCTCGGGGCCGGCCCATGAGTTCGCCGCCGATCGGGCCGAGAGCGACGTCGACGACCCCGAGCTGGGGGCGGCGGCTCTAGAAGACGATGCTGAGGGAGGAGGAGGGACGACAGGTGACTTCAGGCCCTCGGCTACCTTCGCCGACTGGCCTGAAGACGACGCCAAGGGAGGAGTCGCCCCTCACCATCGGCCAGGAGCCAGCCAGCCGGGCGCGGGCTCTTTTGCCGCGTCGGGCGCTCCAGGCGGCGGGAAGAAGCGTCGGGCTGCGCTGACTTTGTTTGGCAGCCGGCCGAAGAAGCCCAAGGGCTCGGCTGCGGCAACCCGGCGGGACGAGGCAGCCGCGAAGGGCATCCGCTTCCGTAAGGAAGTGAAGAAGCCGTCGTTGGTCTCTGCGTGAGTATTCTGACTTCAAAGCTTATTCTTTCTTCATGTTTTGTCTGAGTCTCTGCTCTCCCTTCTTTCTTCAGGGCTCCCCTCTCTCTTGAGCGGGTCGCCGCCGCCTCCTTCATGGGGTCAGCGGGGACGCCCGCCACTACTCGGCAGATAGACCCTGCTGCCGACCTCTGGGAGGCGACGGAGCGGAATGCGCAGGAGAAGCGCAATGAAGAAGAAGCCCTCCGCCTGGAGAAAGCGGAGGCCGACAGGGCGGAGGCCTCCGCCAAGAAAAAACTAGCGGAGGCCGAAGCCGCCACCGCGGCGAAGCAGCAGGCTGAGGAAGCCGTACGCCGCCAGGCGGCCTTGCTTGTTACCCCGCTGAACTCTGCGCCGCCGCCGCCGGAGTTCATGGGGCAGACTGGAGGAGCCGGCGGGGAGAACCTCGTCGAGGAGAGGGAAGGCGGCGAGCCCTCTACTCCGGGCGCGAACATTCCGCCGCTGCCTCCGCCGCCGTCTGAAGGCGTGCGAGGTGAGCAACCAGCGGACCCTCCGGTGCCGCCGACCGAAGAAGAGGCCGTGGCGAGGCTACTCCTCCAAGTCGGCTCGCCAGCGCGCCGTCGTATGGAGAAGGCGACTTCGGCACCCCGCCCCCTGGAGGCCGGCACCGCCAGCTCCGCGGCTCCAGACGCCGAGGCGACGAGCGCCACACCTGTTGGGTGGGTGTGGGGAGGCGGCATAGGGCTGCTGAACCGGGCGCTCCTGGACGTCCAGGCGAAGCTCCGCGCTGAGGGCGACGCCCTCCCGAGCTGCACCACGGCGTTCCTGGCGTCATGGGCGGCCGTCCGGGTATGTCTTTTCTTTGGGCCTTTATTTTTCTTGTTCCTCTCTATGGGGGCGCGCCAGCGCACCCACTGGGTGTAGTCCCCGAGTTCGGGTCGGCTGCTGAGAAGGCGGTCCGGAACTCCAATTTGATGAACTTCTGGGTACTAACTTTGTCTGAAATGCTTGTTGCAGGACTACCACAACCTCCGCGTCACTGCCTTCAACCGTAGTGTTGAAGAGTTGGGAAAGCGGACCGCCGACTTGGCGGAGAGCTGGAGTAAGTCCTTCTCCTTTTTCTCTTCTCTGCGGGGGCGCGCTAGCGCACCCGTGGGCTGTAGTCCCCGAGATTCGGGCCGACTGCTGAGCAGTCGGGCCGGATCTCCCCAGCGACCTACTTTATTGACGACTGTTGTCTTTCTTTCTTTCCTTCAGGGGCCAGTGCTGCTCTTCAATAGCAGCTGAGTGAAGCCAACTCCGCCCTGCTCGCCAAAGGGGAGGAGTGCGGCAAGCTCGCCGCGGAGCGCAATCTGCTGACCTCTCAGTTGGCAGAGCAGAAGGGGCTGCTCGCGAAGTCGCAGAGGGAGGCGGAGGAGACGGAGGCCGCCCTCCTGGCCGAGTTCGCGAGCGAGCGCCCTTCCTGGTCTGACAAGGAGGCGATGCTGTCCTCTGGCTTCCACGAGATCAAAGACATCGTTGATGGTGAGTCTCTTTGTTTTTCTTTCTTTGAGCCGCCGACCTAGGTCGTGCCGACTCCTGGTTTTTGACTCGCTTTTTTGTTTCTTCGTGTCTTTTGCAGACTTCTTCCCTGGGCAGTCTCAGGCCGCTATCCAAGCCATCGAGGCCGATCATGCAAGTTGGAGGGCGGAGGGCGCAGAGATCGCCGCCGATGCCCCCTGAACTCTTGATGAGCACATCTTGAGTATCGAGGCTCGCCTCCGGCCGGCTCACCGGATGCTGCGCCGGCTTCATCGCGTCGGCGCCCAGGTGATCTCCGCCCTTTGGCCGGATATGCAGGCTCCGCGCACCCCCAGCCTGATGGCCAACTGGTTGGAGGTCGCGGCTGGTCGCCTCGAGGCCTGGAAGGGCTCTTCGGCCCGGGCTGGAGCGCGTCGGGCCTTGGAGTTCGTCAAGGCGTGGTACCCGGGGCTGGATCTAGACAGGTTGGCCATGCTTCGGTCGGAGGCCCAGCCGGAGCTGGCGGCTGTGGAAGACGCCCTCGTCAAGCGTGCTACGGAGATCGCCGAGTACACCGACACGAGCATCTTCGTCCCCGAGCGGTCTGAAGACGGCGAGGAGGTCCCGCCGGAGTGGTTTGGGATGAACCCAGACTACGGCGAAGACTCGGCGGAGGTGATCGGCTCTAGCGTCGAGGAGGAGGACGAGGCGGACGATGAGGGCGAGGTGGAGGCACCAGAAGACGGAGCAGACGGCCAGCCTCAGCCCAACCGCGCCTCTAGCAACAAGCCGTGTGCGACCGATCCGACTGCTGCCGGAGGCGATCAAGCCAAGACTAGCCGGCCGACCGCCCCGACGACTGACGCTGGCGCCTCCTCCGACCCCCGACTCCGTCTGCCGCCTCCTAAGCTGCCGCTGTGTCTTTTGTTTTATCTGCTTCAGTAGTCTTTTTAAGAACTTGTTAATTTGCACAATTCCACCTGCGGGGTGTATTCTGAACCTCTGCTTGACAATTCGGCCAAGGGCCTGTGTTATATATATATGTCTATCTTTTCTTGCTCATTGTTCTTTTGGCTGTTTTCCTTTGCCGCTTTCTCCTAGTTGCCTGCCTTGCCAATTGGACAGCCGCTCTACAGACTGTTGCTGGATCAAGTGCTAGGCTACTTTGGGAAAGCAAGTACTTAGCCGATTTTAAGATTGTTTGAGCAAGTTGGATAGAAAATGACAATCCGACTGTCCGAGAGTCAGTTTGCGAGAAGGGCTTGGAAGCCGTCTTGAACTATGTTTTATGCTTTGGGTCCTTAGTCATTTTTCATGCGAATGTCCATTCTACCTTACTGCTACCCACCGTACAGTCGCTCTGCGAGCAGCGGCTTCTGGCAGGAGACGGCTTAGGCGTTTACACACTACTTGTCCGACTGCAGGAAGCATTTCATAGTGCAAGGCGGCAAGTCCCCGGGCCGACTTGTCGAGCCCGGTGCCTAGCGGCATGATAAAGAGTAACATACTTGTAGGCATAATTTTTATCATACAGACAAAAGAGGGCAGTCCCCGAGCTCGTCTCGGGGGCCCCGAAGTCTTGGTATTTTAATACAAAAGGTAGCGTGGTACATACTATATCAACTGTAAAATCTTCGAAGAAGATTTGCGTTCCATGGCCGCTCTGTCTCCTTGCCGGAGTCGTCCCTCTTGCGTGCTCGGGGCTTCTGAGCGTCGATCAGGTAGTAGGAGTCGTTGCCTAGTACTTTGCTGATGATGAAAGGGCCTTCCCAAGGCGGCGACAGCTTGTTCTGGCTGGCTGTTCGTTGGATCAGCCGGAGTACAAGGTCGCCTTCTTGGAAAGATCTTGGCCTGACCTTCCTGTTGTGGTATCGGCGCAGGCTCTGCTGGTAGATGCTGGACCGGCTGAGTGCCAACAGCCGGCCCTCTTCCAGCAGATCGACGCCGTCTTGTCGTGCTTCTTCTGCTTCCTCCTCAGTGTACATGGTGACTCGAGGGGAGTCGAACTCTATGTCCGTTGGGATGACAGCTTCGGCACCGTAGACGAGGAAGAAGGGCGTGAAGCCGGTTGACTTGTTTGGAGTCGTGCGCGGACTCCAGAGGACGGCTGGCAGCTCGTCAAGCCAGCAGCCAGCTGAGCGCTCCAGAGGCTCGATCAACCGAGGCTTGATGCCGGACAGGATGAGGCCGTTTGCTCGCTCCACTTGGCCATTTGACTGCGGGTGGGCGACGGACGCTAGGTCCAGTCGGATGCCCTGTGTTGCGCAGAAATGGGCCAAGGCTACTTTGGCAAAATTTGTGCCGTTGTTGGTGATGATGTTGTGTGGTATGTCATACCGAATTGTGATATCGGTGATGAAGGTCACGACAGTCGGACCATTCAGTTTCTTAATTGGCTTTACTTCCACCCACTTGGTGAACTTGTCCACTGTGACAAGTAGGTGAGTCAGACCACCTCGTGCTGTTTTGAATGGTCCCACCATGTCTAGGCCCCAAACAGCGAAAGGCCAAGCAATGAGGATGGTCTTGAGCGCGGAAGCCAGCTGGTGCGGCTTGGAGCTGAACTTCTAGCACCCTTTGCATTTTTGGACCAACTCCTTGGCCTCTTCCAAGGCAGTCGGCCAAAAGAAACCGTGCCGAAAAGCTTTGGCGACGAGTGCTCTTGAAGCCGCATGGTGGCCACATTCGCCTTGATGGATGTCTTTGAGGATCGCCTGGCCTTGCTCTGGCTCTACGCAGCGCTGGAAGACACCAGTGACGCTGCGCCTGACCAGCTCTCTGTTGATTATGGTATAGGCTGCTGCCCGGCGTTGTACTTGCCGAGCTGAGGTCTCATCAGTTGGTAGCTCTTTGTTCACCAAAAAATTGAGGATGGGCTGGGCCCATGAGGGTGCTGCTATTTCGTCGACTATCAGAACTGCGACTTGGACGAGGGCGGCTGGGCTGGGAGGCGGCGGGCTGGAGTCAACAACCGCATGTTGGGCTGATGAAGTCCCCACGCCGACTGGCTCGGTCCTTGGGCCGAGTTCTGGAATCTTCAAGTCCGTCACCGCAGTCCCCGGGCCGGGCTCGACTATGGCAGCTTTGGAGTCGCCCGCCAAAGTCCCCGTTCCGACTGTCGGAACTCTGGAGTCGGGTCCGCCGTCTTCAGGAGGAGCCGGCACAAAGATGGAGTCTGATTCTGGTGAAGGCTTGACAAACGGCTTGAGGAGGCATTGAAGGGCGACGCCAGATGGTATTGCTTGGCGGGTAGAGCCGATTCGTGCCAAGGCGTCTGCTTGGTCGTTGTCGTTTCTTGGCACATGGAGGAACTCGCACCCTTCGAAATACCTGCTGAGTTTCTGCACGAGGAAACGGTAGCTCGCCATGTTTGCGTCTTTGGCGTCCCAGTCGCCAGATGACTGCTGGACCACTAAGTCTGAGTCGCCATAACACAAGATCCGGCGGATGCCAAGTTCTTTGGCAAGCCGGAGCCCGTGAATGAGCGCCTCGTACTCGGCCACGTTGTTGGAGGCGGCAAAATGGATTTGCAGTGCATATTTGAGCTTGTCACCTTTGGGAGAGGTGAGGACGACGCCGGCTCCCAAGCCGGTGCGCATCTTGGAGCCGTCGAAGTGCATCCGCCAATGGGTGGAGTCAGGTGCTGGAGGTAGGTACTGGGTCTCGGCCCAGTCGACGAGGAAGTCGGCTAGTGCTTGTGATTTGATAGCGGTGCGGGGCTGGTAGTAGATGGTGTAAGGAGCCAGCTCTATGGCCCACTTCGCCACTCGACCAGAGGCATCATGGCTGCCGATGATCTCGGCAAGTGGAGCTGTGCAGACCACCGTGCTTGGATGTTCTTGAAAGTAAGGCTTCAATTTCTTGGCAGCAAAGTGCACGCCATATCACATCTTCTGGTAGTGGGGGTAGTTCTGCTTGGAGGTCGACAGTGCCTCGCTCAGGTAATATACTGGTCTCTGGACAGGTAGCGCCTTGCCTTCCTCCTTGCGCTCTACTACAATGACTGTGCTGACTACTCGGCTGGTGGCGGCGATGTACAGGAGCATAGGTTCCTTGGGAGTCGGAGCCGCCAGGACGGGTGGAGTAGTCAACATCTTCTTCAACTGGTGAAAAGCTTCATCCGCCTTATGGTTCCACTCGAAAAAAGTGGTCTTCTTCATGAGTTGGTATAAGGGGAGAGCTTTCTCGCCCAGCCGACTGATGAATCGGCTGATGGACGCCAAGAAGTCGGTGAACTTCTGCACATCCAGCAGTCGGCTAGGTACCTCCATTCTCTCAATGGCCTTGATTTTTATTGGGTTGCATTCTATGCCGCGTTCAGAGACCAGGAAACCTAGCAGCTGGCCGGCTGGTACTCCGAAGACACACTTCTCGGGGTTGAGCTTGATCTGGAACCGGCGCAGGTTCTCAAAGTTCTCCTTGAGGTCTTCCAGCAATGTTCCTCGCTTTTCCGTCTTCACCACCACGTCGTCCACGTAAACGTGGGCGTTCCTACCGAGCTGCTTGAGGAGGCACTTCTGCATGCAACGCTGAAAGGTGGCGCCGGCATTCCTCAAGCCGAACGTCATGGTGAGGTAGCAGAATGCTCCAAACGGCGTGATGAAGGCGGTCTTCAATCTATCAGCCGGGATCAGCTTGATCTGGTGATATCCTGAGTACGCATCCAAGAAACTCAACAGCTCGCATCCGGCTGTGGAGTCTATCACCTGATCAATTCTCGGCAGAGCAAACGGGTCCTTGGGGCAGGCCTTGTTGAGGCTCGTGTAGTCAATACACATTCGCCATTGCTTGTTCTTCTTTAGCACTAGGACCGGATTTGCCAGCCACTCCGGGAAGAAAACTTCAATAATGAAGCCGGCTGCTAGGAGTCGGGCTATCTCTTCTCCGACAACTCTTCTCTTCTCTTCTGATAAGCGGCGCAGGGGCTGCCTGACCGGCTTTGCATCAGATCGGACGTGTAACTTGTGCTCGGCGAGTTCCGTCGGCACACCTGGCATGTCTTTGGGAGACCATGCAAAGATGTCCCGATTCTCACGAAGGAAATCGACGAGCTCGCCTTCCTATTTGTTGTCGAGGTTTGCACCTACGACGGCGTACCCCTCTGGGTGTTCCGGATCCAAGGGAATCTTCTTTGTCTCTTTTGCCGGCTTGAACAAAACTTCGGCTTCCGACTTCTTCGGGTCGGGCGATATCTCCGGCTGCTTGCCGGCCATCGCCACAGCTCGCTCAAGGAGTCGCTTCTCGGCCGCAATCACCCGGGACTCGGCCAGCCGACTGCTCTCGGCCGCGCAAGCAGACGACTTCCGGTAGTCGCCGGCCACAGTCAGAATTCCCCTGGAACTGGGCATCTTCATCTTGAGGTAGGCATAGTGGGGGACCGCCATGAACTTGGCCAAGGTGGGCCAGCCAAGTAGCGCATGGTATGGGCTCTCAAGGTCCACCACCTCAAACCAAACAGACTCTCTTCGGAAGTGATCTTTGTCCCCAAAGAGGACGTCAATCAGGATCTTGCCGATTGTTGAATAGGAAAGCCCAGGAACAATGCCGTGGAACACAGTCCGGCTGTTCTGAAGCTGTCTCTGCTTGATTCCTAACTTCTCCATGGTGTCCTTGTATAGGATGTTGATGTTGCTGCCCCCATCTATCAGAACTCGCGAGAAACGCGCGGCCCGTTTGTCTGTGGCAAAGGTGGCGTCCAGGACTAAGGCGTAGGAGCCCGGACTCGGCATCACTTCTGGGTGGTCAGCCCTGCTCCAGCTGATGGGCCTCTCTGACCAGTGCATGAACTCTGGCGTCTCTGAGGCTACCGCGTTCACCTCTTGTCGCTGCAGCCGCCTGTTGCGTCGATCGTCAGCCACACTGGTGAACACCACGTAGGCTCCATGCTCTTCAGGGTACTCGTCTTGTACTGCACCGACTGGCCTGACTGCCGGCTGCTGGGGTGGAGGCGGCTGTCCAGCAGGTGGGGGTGGCAGGAGGCCGTCTCCCTTGGCGATCCTGGTGAGCCAGTGGCACTTCCGGGTGGTGTGATTCGATGGCTTCGCGCCGCTGTGGAACTTGCAAGGTCCATCCAAGGTTTGCTCATAGGAGAAGGCCGGCAACCAGTTCGGCTTGCCGCCTTTCTGTCACTTGGGCGGAGGCTGCTCTTCAGGCTGCTGGGCTTCGACGGTCGTGACCTGCCGGCTGCTGGAAGCCGGCTACGGGGCCTTGCGCTTGTGGTCGCCCTGCTGTTGTCGCCGGCCGACGTCTGCTGCCGGAGTTCTTGGAGCCTGAGGAGCTACTTTGCCAGTCGTGCTGATTTGAATTTCCGTCTTCATGGAGGAGTCGGCCGTAGCGTACTTGTCCGCTATGATCAGCAGCTCGTTGAGGGTTTCTGGCTCATCGCAGAGGAGCTTGTGCTTGAGGAGGGTGCCTTCTCAGCACCCAGCTGTGAAGTACTCGATGGCCTGCACCTCATGCATGCCCTCGCAGGAGTTCCGGAGCTCAGCCCAACGCATGAGGTAGTCGCGAGTCGACTCATCAGGACCTTGCACGCATAGGGAGAGCTGGCGAGGCTTGGGAGGACGCTTGTACGTGCTGGTGAAGTTGCAAACGAATTCTTCGGTGAAGTCGACCCAGCTGTTGATCCTGCGGGGCTTTAGGCTGTTCAGCCATGTCCAGGCCGTGCCCTGGAGCATGAGCGAAACGTACTTTACGGCGACACGCTTGTTGCCGTTTGCTATGCTGATAGCCGTGGAGTAGTCGACTAGCCAGTCTTCCGGCTTCACGGAGCCGGTATACTTGGGCGTGTCTCTTGGGAGCGTGAACCCTCTGGGAAAGGGCTCGTCCCGAATGCGGGGCCCGAAACAAGGCGGACCCAGATCGTCTTCTTCTTCCAGCGCCAGGGACCGGTGAAGTTGGTCGATCCGGTGGTGGGCGTCATTCTCCCCAACTCCCTCTCGGCGGCCAAGGCGGTCACCGAGAGTCGGATGGTCAACAGGCGGCAGGGAGACTCGCCTCTCCTTGCGGGGAGGGGGAGGCGGACAGTCGTCCCGTCGTTCCACTGCTCTCGGGCGGCCGTCTCTGTCGCGCTCTATGGTAATCTGAGTCCGACTGTGGCTAACAGCCGGCTCCTTGTCCTTCCTTCCTCGGGTACCACCAGTCGACGTCCCAGACGTCGCGCCTTGATCTCAGTGCGGGTCGTCGTTTGGCCGCTGCGGTGCCTCCGTGCGGCAACCGGCCTCGTTCTGCGCGGCGGCCGCGTCGACGAGCCACTGGACTCGCTCCATCATGAGGCGGCGCTCTTCGCGCTCGAAATTGTCCAGCTCATCCGCCGCTGCCTGGGCGGCTCGGATGTTCTCCGCTGGCGTGGCATACACGGGGCGGCTAGCCCCAAACAGGCTGGCGATGGCTATGCCGCGCTGCTGAACCGCGCCAAGGCGGCTGGGCCCTGCCGGAGCCGGCGAGCCACCAACAGCGCGATCCATCTCCCGCTGGTAAGCTTCTGACAAGCGTCTCATGTTGTCTAGCTTCTTTGCACCTTCAACAAGCTGAAGGCGGCGCGCTTCTAACGTCTCTGCGTCAGCATCTTCTGGAATGGGCGCAGCTAGGTCTTGCAGCGCCGCACCAAGTGAGTCGGGCGCCCTTCCACCAGGGAACTCGTCATGACTGATGACCAGCACCTCTGTGACGGTGCTCCCGTCGCTCTCTGCATGGGGGAGAGGTTCGTCATAGACCACCACGTTGGAGGGGAAAGTGTCGACCGACGCGGTGTCGGAGTCGACCAGCATCGGGTCGGTGGAGCCTACGGACTCCAAGTCTACGGCAGGCTCGCCGGAAATGTGGAGTTGATCGAGGAGGCCCGCGAGGAGGTTTTCGGGGCCGCCTACGCCTGCGTCGGACGCAGGTTCGTCGGAGAGGCGGACCTCGCCGACAAGTTCGGCCAAGGAGCTGGCTGCGCAGGCGATCTCCACGCCGCGCAGCGCGTCGACGCAAACTTCGTCTGGCGTGCCTGGCTGGCTGCGCTCGTCAGGGAGGAAAAGGGTTCCCGTCCAGAACAGATCTCCAGACGGCGGTGCACCATGCCCCACGGTGGGCACCAAATGTCGGGGGTTTGGTGCGACATGTGCCAACGGATGGCTTATCATGGTGGGGGCGAGTAGAATGTCGCCGGTGCCTGGAAACGGGATGAGGCGAAGACATGCACGCTGGCGAATCTTACCCAGCTTCGGGGCTCTCCGGGGAGATAATACCCCTACTGCTGCTCTGCGGGGTCTCCGCATGAGCACTATGGTCAAGTGTTTACACGGTTGCTCCTTGAGTTGTGTATGGTGGTAGGAGAGGGCAAGGCTAGCTCTCTCCCTCTATCTGGTGAGGTACAGAACTACTAGGATCCAACCCTTTGCATGGGTGCCCTGGGGGGTTTATATAGGCCTACCCCCCGAGGGGTACAATGGTAATGTGACTGGGCGCGGGCCCAGCCGTCAGTGTCTCCGACCTCCGACTTCTCCGCTGACTGCTGGGGCCCGCCGACTAGTGGGCCCCGCCGACTGGTCTGGTACGGAGCCTACAGGCCGCGTCCGCCGCGGGCGGGTCTTGCCGGCTGCTGATTACTGTAGCCGTGCTCCTGATGATGCAAGCTTGGTCATGGGGTCGTGGCAACAGCCCCGCTGCCTGGCGGGCGATCACTGTGGCCACTCCCCATCTCTTCTTGATTAATGGCGCATGGGCCCGGGGGAGGGCTCGGCCGACTCCCCCGGGCCGACTCCTGTTGGGTCCGACTGGCGGTGCTCCCGCCGTCTCCCGAGGTCTCGCTGGCTGGTGGGCCCTGCTGCCTCCAGGCCATACAGACAAGCCGTCGTGGGCGGAGGACCAGGTACAGTGGTGCTGATGTCAAGGCCGGCTGGGCAACAGTGCCTCGCCGCGGGGAGATCTTCCCAAGTTGAAAGTGCAACTATCCCTTTGTAAACTCAGTGTTTCCCCTTTGTAACTTTTTGGTCTCACCGAGTTCCACTCGGTCTCACCGAAAGAGCAAATCGGTCCCACCGAGTTTGCCTGACCAACTCTCTGGTTAGCTAATTACCAAATTCGGTCTCACCGAGTTTGTGTAATCGGTCTCACCGAGATTACGTTATGCCCAAACCCTAACCGAATCGGTCCTACCGAGTTGCATGTCAGTCCCACCGAAATTCCTAACGGTCACTAGGTTTACTATTTCGGTCAGACCGAGTTTTCTGATTCGGTCCCACCGAGATTGGTAAATTGTGTGTAACGGTTGGATTTTGTGTGGAGGCTATATATATACCCCTCCACCTCCTTCTCATTCGATGAGAGAGCCATCAAAACACACACATCCTTCCAACTCATATGTTCTGAGAGAGAACCACCTACTCATGTGTTGAGACCAAGACATTCCATTCCTACCATATGAATCTTGATCTCTAGCCTTCCCAAGTTGCTTTCCACTCAAATCTTCTTTCCACCAAATCCAAATCCTATGAGAGAGAGTTGAGTGTTGGGGAGACTATCATTTGAAGCACAAGAGCAAGGAGTTCATTACCTACACACCATTTGTTACTTCTTGGAGAGTGGTGTCTCCTAGATTGGCTAGGTGTCACTTGGGAGCCTCCGTCAAGATTGTGGAGTTGAACCAAGGAGTTTGTAAGGGCAAGGAGATCGCCTACTTCGTGAAGATCTACCGCTAGTGAGGCAAGTCCTTCGTGGGCGATGGCCATGGTGGGATAGACAAGGTTGCTTCTTCGTGGACCCTTTGTGGGTGGTTGCTTCTTCGTGGACCCTTCGTGGGTGGAGCCCTTCATGGACTCGCGCAACCGTTGCCCTTGGGTGGAGCCCTGTGTGGACTCGCGCAACCGTTACCCTTCGTGGGTTGAATTCTCCATCAACGTGGATGTAGGATAGCACCACCTATCCGAACCACGGGAAAAACATCCGTGTCTCCAATAGCGTTTGAATTCTCCAAACCCTTCCCTTTATATTCTTGCAAGTTGCATGCTTTACTTTCCGCTGCCAATATACTCTTTGCATGCTTGCTTGAATTGTGTGATGATTGCTTGACTTGTCCTAAAATAGCTAAAATCTGCCAAGAACTAAAATTGGGAAAAGGTTAAGTTTTTATTTGGTCAAGTAGTCTAATCACCCCCCCCTCTAGACATACTTTCGATCCTACACAAGTACGGTGCGCTGTAGCCATGCCTGCCCTTGGTAAGGGGCGGGGAGTGGGTGTCATTGTAGCCACGCCCCTGCCCCATCCCCCTCGATGAGGTCACGGTTTGTTGGAGTCGTCGGCCGACTCCCCAAAGCCGGCTTCTCTGGAAGTCGTCCCTGGGACTCGGCCGTGAGCGGGCAGTCGGCCACCTTGCCATAGACTCCCTAGGAGGCGGCTCTTCGCCCTGTGGTCTTTGAGGGGCGCAGCCTGCCCCGATGTCTTGAAAGGTCGTGGGGCTCGGGTTGGCCTACCCGTGGCCCATTACTCCGACAGGAAGCATAATATCTCACCCAAAGCTAGCAAATCCTACATCCAGCTGTATCCATCCTTCAACACATGACCAAGAAATCTTCAGAAATCATTTACCTCAACCTTCAAAAAGCATCCGTTATACGAGTTATGGCAATACTCCCGAACTCCCACCCCAGTACTGGGTGGCGTCGAGGTTATCTCACCAACAACTGCATAAAAGAGATTTTCGATGTCGGCGAAACTCAGGTATTCCAGAATTGCAATGATAAAATTGTGATGACAACACCTCGGAGCTCAACTCCCCGGGACATTTCCACAACCCCTAAATGTAAGGAGGCACCAAGAACAATGTTCTCGTCACAAAACCATCGGAACGATTCCAAGATACCCGCGTGATCCTAAATTTTTTTAGTGAAATTTGAGAAGAGAAGAGTCAAAACTCTACGCCAGGATGCCTCACCAGAGCGACGAAGGGACTGAGGAGTAAAAAGAATCCTACTCTCCGATATATATAATCCTAAATGACTCAAAACATTTTTCTAGACTCAACAACACCAGCGATTCGATCAAGCAGGGGGCTCCTAAGTCGGGGAAGGCTCTGAATACCAACTTATAATGCCCACGATGTGGCTATATCTCCCACGTGTCGAAGCACGACTTAGAGGCATAACCGCATTGTAAGCAATGTCGCAAGTGGGGTAATCTTCACACAACCCATGTAATGAATAAGGAAAAGAGGTACATAGTTGGATTACACTCGCCATGTCACACAATAGCATAAATATCAGTACATTCATCCAGATACAATCAAGGTCCGACTACAGAACCAAAATAAAGAACAACCCCAAATGCAACAATGTCCCGGATCGACCCAACTGGGCACCACTACTGATCGTCTGGAAAAGAAACGTAGTATCGTCCTGAGTCCTCATTGAACTCCCACTTGAGCTCAGTCAAAATCTCCTGGAGCGGTATCATCTATCCCTGCATCTGGTTTTGGAAGTAATATGTGAGTCACAGGGACTCAGCAATCTCACACCCTCGCGATCAAGACTATTTAAGCTTATAGGCAGGGTAAAAGGTATGATGTGGAGCTGCAGCAAGCACTAGCATATATGGTGGCTATCATACGCAAATGAGAGCGAGAAGAGAAGGCAAAGGCACGATCGATGAACTATGATCAAGAAGTGATCCTAGAACAACCTACGTTCAAGCATAACACGAGACCATGTTCTCTTCCCGGGCTCCGCCGAAAAGAGGCCATCACGGCCACACACTCTGTTGATTCATTTTAAAAGTTTCAGGTTTTCTACAACCGGACATTAAAAAATTCCCATCTGCCCATAACCGCGGGCACGACTTTCGAAAGTTCAAATCCCTGCAGGGGTGTCCCAACTTAGCCCATCACAAGCTCTCACGGTCAACGAAGGATATTCCTTCTCCCAAGACAATCTGATCAGACTCGGAATCGTTACAAGACATCTCGACAATGGTAAAACTAAACCAGCAAAGCCGCCTGAATGTGCCGACAAATCCCGATAGGAGATGCACATATCTCGTTCTCAGGGCACACTCAGATGAGACATCCTACGAGTAAAACCAACCCTCAAGTTGCCCCAAGGTGGCCCCGCAGTCTACTCGGTTCGGACCAACACTCAGAGGAGCACTGGCCCAGGGGGGTTTAAAATAAAGATGACCCTCGGGCTCCGGAAACCCAAGGGAAAAGAGGCTAGGTGGAAAATGTTAAAACCAATGTTGGGCATTGCTGGAGGAGTTTTATTCAAGGAGAACTGTCAAGGGGTTCCCATTATAACCCAACCGTGTAAGGAACGCAACATCAAGGAACATAACACCGGTATGACAGAAACTAAGGCGGCAAGAGTGGAACAAAACACCAGGCATAAGGCCGAGCCTTCCACCCTTTACCAAGTATATAGATGCATTAAAGTAGACAAGATAAATAATGATATCCCAACAATAAACATGTTCCAACAAGGAACAAACTCCAATCTTCACCTGCAACTAGCAACGCTATAAGAGGGGCTGAGCAAAGCGGTAACATAGCCAGACAACGGTTTGCTAGGACAAGGTGGGTTAGAGGTTTGACATGGCAATATGGGAGGCATGATAAGCAAGTGGTAGGTATCGTAGCATAGGCATAGCAAAAGAGCGAGCATCTAGCAAGCAAAGATAGAAGCGATTTCGAGAGTATGGTCATCTTGCCTGCAAAGTTCTCCGAGTTGACGTTAGCTTGATCCTCGTAAACGTACTCAACGGGTTCCTCGATCACGTACTCGTCTACCGGCTCTACCCAAGCAAGAACACAAGCAAAGGGAGATACAATCAACCACGTGCAATGCACAAGCAACAATGATGCAAAACATGGCATGATATGCGGGATGCGATATGCGATGCATATGCATGTTTCGGAAAGGAAAGTTTGAACCTGGCCTCAACTTGTAAAACCAAGAGTGCCACTGTAAAGATGAGTTGATTTCGGTCGAAATCGATATAAAGATCACCGGAATCGAATGCACGGTTTGCAAATGGCAAGCAAAACAAATATGGCACCGATCTAAGATTAACAGCACGAGGCCATCTAAATGCATCAAGAACAACAAGCTACTGCACTCTAACATAGCAACAAAATACATGGCAGTGATCCACTCAAGATGCTTGACAAAAGATGAACACTGAGTTACGGCTAATTCACTCAATAGCAGGTGCAAACAAGCATGGCAAAATTGCAAAAGATAACAGGTTACAGACTTGGCGAAAATAACAACATGCCAGGAATTTAACACCAGGCAGCAATGTTTAGAGCAAGATAACAACATGCTACCGGAACATATCATGGCAAAGCAAGGCATGCCATGAAGCTACTCAAATCATGCAACAAAAGTCCCTTACTAACCTTAAGCCAAAAGGGATCAGAAGATACAATGGCAACCATGTGAACATAGCAATTATTGTTAACAGATTCACACTTAGTAGAAAACTGGAACATGGCAAAACAGATATTAAGTAGGCATGTTTACGAGCTCGATGCACTCACCACAAGGCATTGCATGACAAACTAAGCACACACCCAGCAAGTAGACATGGTATAGAAGCTAAACATGGCAAGAACAACCTCATAGCATGCAAGGATCAACTATAACAAGCTCGGCAAAAATGCTTAACATGTAAACATTCTGCCAGGAACATTTTATAGCAAAAGTAGAGCTCGATTGACTCAAGCTAGGGTGCTCCATAATTGCAAACAAAGACATGAATGGATAGAGCACAACAATATCTACAAAACATCCTTACTGATCATGCTCAAAAGAGGCATGGATCACTCTGTAGTAACATGAATACATGGAATAAAAATATTGACAGGACAAAGACTTAGTATATTTCTAAGTTCCTGAAATCAGCAACATTACGAGAGCTACTTTGCATGCTTGTGCTAGTCACCACAGAGATCACAAAAATACATGGCATACACCCCTGTAAAGATGGCATGGCATACTTAAAAACACATGTAGGGCTCAAGTTCATAGGAGGCACACATTAATCATGGCAAAAATGACAAATGTCCTATTACTGATAAGAATCTGAAACTAATATAAACTAGCACTCTTGCAACAGCATTTAGGGCATCAAGATGAGCTCAAATGAACATGGTGCAATGGGATGAAATGAAGTACTCGTCGAGACGAACAATTTGATATGCTACACGCCCCAAACGGAGCCACGGATGATGAGTTATGACATGATAAAAATATGAAAAAATTACTGGGATTAGGGCAAAAAGTCAACCCCTAGGGTTTGGATCCAGATTTGGATCGGGGCTGCACGGAAAACGAGGATCACCGGGGAGCTCGCCGGAGGAGAGGGGAGGAGCCGGAGTTCACGGGGCCTCGCCGGCGGCGACGTTGGCGTGGAGGCGGGGCGACGAAGCCGCGACAGGGCACGGCAGCGAGGTCGCGCGGGGAGGAGCGCGGCGGTGGTGGCATGGCCGGCGTGGTCGTCGCGGTGGTGGTGTGGGGCACCCGGCTGGCGGAGTCGATGAAGGGCGGCGGGGTCGACGGCGAAGGCGCGCGCAGGCGGCGGAGGGAGGCGCGGGCGGCGCGGGGCGGCTCGGCCCGGTCGCGGGCCGGGCGGGCCGCGGCGGCGTGCGGAGAAGGAGGGATATGTGGCGAGCGGTGAGTGGCGGCGACGGGGTTGTCTGGCACCGGCGGACGTGTCCGGCGCGCGGAGGAAGAAGGGGGCTAGGGTTAGGGTGGTATGGATCCGAAATTTCGGGGGAGAGTCTATATTTATAGGTAGAGGGAGCTCGGAGGATCCAAATTGAGCACAGTTTTCGGCCACGCGATCGTGATCGAACGACCTAGATGATGGAGGGGGTTTAGGTAGATTTTTGGCCACTTTGGAGAGGTGTTGGGCTGCAACACACACGAGGCCTTTTTGGTTCCTCGGTTAACCGTTGGAGTATCAAACGAAGTCCAAATGGCATGAAACTTGATAGGCGGTCTAGGGTGGTAAACCAAGGCCGCTTGGCAAGTCTCGGTCCAATCCGAGAACGTTTAATACCCGCACACGAAAAGAGGTAGAAAGGGACACCGGAGGACATAGGAGCGGCGGAATGCAAAACGGACAACGGGGAAAATGCTCGGATGCATGAGACGGACACGTATGCAAATGCGATGCACATGATGACATGATATGAGATGCATGACAAAGACAAAACAACAAGAAGACAAAAACCCAACAACGAGGAAATATCATAACTTAGTGCCGGAAATGGCAAGAGTTGGAATACAAATATGGCAGGCTACATACGGGGTGTTACATGCCCCGGAAGGCATCCCCTCTTTTTGTCTACTTCTATCGGTAACTTTACTTTGAGCTATATTTTTATTCACCACATGATATGTGTTTTGCTTGGAGCGTCTTGTATGATTTGATTCTTTGCTTTTTAGTTTACCACAATCATCCTTGATGTACACACCTTTTGAGAGATCCATACATGATTTGGAATTTGTTAGAATATTCTATATGCTTCACTTATATCTTTTTTGAGTTATATAGTTTTGCTCTAGTACTTCACTTATATATTTTAGAGCACGGTGGTGGATTTGTTTTATAGAAAATATTGATCTCTCATGCTTCACTTTGATTATTTTGAGAGTCTTAAATAGCATGGTAATTTGCTTAAATAACCCTAATGTGCTAGGTGTTCAAGATTAGTAAAAAAATTCTTATGAGTGTTTTGAATACTAAGAGAAGTTTGATGCTTGATGATTGTTTTGAGATATGGAGGTAATAATATCAAAGTCGTGCTAGTTGAGTAGTTGTGAATTTGAGAAATGCTTGTGTTGAAGTTTGCAAGTCCCGTAGCATGCACATATGGTAAACGTTATGTAACAAATTTGAAACATGAGGTGTTATTTGATTGTCCTCCTTATGAGTGGCGGTCGGGGATGAGCGATGGTCTTTTCCTACCAATCTATCCCCCTAGGAGCATGCACGTGGTGCTTGGTTTTTGATGAATTGTAGATTTTTGCAATAAGTATGTGAGTTCTTTATGACTAATGTTGAGTCCATGGATTATACGCACTCTCACCCTTCCATCATTGCTAGCCTCTTCGGTACCGTGCATTGCCCTTTCTCACATTGAGAGTTGGTGCAAACTTTGCTGGTGCATCCAAACCCCGTGATATGATACGCTCTTTCACACATAAACCTCCTTATATTTTCCTCAAAATAGCCACCATACCTACCTATTATGGCATTTCCATAGCCATTCCGAGATATATTGCCATGCAACTTTCCACCATTCCGTTTATCATGACACATTCATTATTGTCATATTACTTAGCATGATCATGTAGTTGACATAGTATTTGTGGCAAAGCCACCATTCTTAATTATTTCATACATGTCACTCTTGGTTCATTGCATATCCCGGTACACCGCCGGAGGCATTCATATAGAGTCATATCTTGTTCTAAGTATCAAGTTGTAATTCTTGAGTTGTAAGTAAATAGAAGTGTTATGACCATCATTCATAGAGCATTGTCCTAAAAGAGATAGAGAGAGAGAGAAAGGCCAAAAAAAGGAAGGCCAAATAAAATAAAATAAAAAATATAAAAGGGACAATGCTACTATCCTTTGCCACACTTGTGCTTCAAAGTAGCACCATAATCTTCATGATAGAGAATCTTTTGTTTTGTCACTTTCATATACTAGTGGGAAATTTTCATTATAGAACTTGGCTTGTATATTCCAACAATGGGCCTCCTCAAGTGCCCTAGGTCTTTGTGAGCAAGCAAGTTGGATGCACACCCACTTAGTTTCTTTCGTTGAGCTTTCATACATTTATAGCTCTAGTGCATCCGTTGCATGGCAATCCCTACTCCTTGCATTAACATCAATCGATGGGCATCTCCATAGCCCATTGATTAGCCTCGTTGATGTGAGACTTTCTCCTTTTTTGTCTTCTCCACATAACCCCCATCATCATATTCTATTCCACCCATAGTGCTATATCCATGGCTCACGCTCATATATTGCATGAAAGTTTATAGGTTTGAGATTACTAAAGTATGAAACAATTGCTTGGCTTGTCATCGGGGTTGTCCATGATGAGAGCATTCTTGTGTGACGAAAATGGAGCATGACTAAACTATATGATTTTGTAGGGATGAACTTTCTTTGGCCATGTTATTTGAGAGGACATAATTGCTTAGGTATGCTTGAAGTATTATTATTTTTATGTCAATATGAACTTTTATCTTGAATCTTTTAGATATGAATATCCATACCACAATTAAGAAGAATTACATTAAAATTATGCCAAGTAGCACTCCGCATCAAAAATTCTGTTTTTATCATTTACCTACTCGAGAACGAGCAGGAATTAAGCTTGGGGATGCTTGATACATCTCCAACGTATCTATAATTTTTGATTGCTCCATGCTATATTATCTACTATTCTGGACATTATTGGGATTTATTGTCCACTTTTATATTATTTTTGGGACTAACCTATTAACCAGAGGCCCAGCCCAGAATTCCTGTTTTTTTGCCTATTTTAGGGTTTCGAAGAAAAGGAATACCAAACAGAGTCCAAACGGAATGAAACCTTCGGGAACATGATTTTCTCACCGAACATGATCCAGGAGACTTGGACCCTATGTCAAGAAATAAAGGAGGAGGCCACGAGGTAGGGGCGCGCCTACCCCTCCCCCCAGGCGTGCCCTCCACCCCTGTGGGCCCCCTGTTGCTCCACCGATGTACTCCTTCCTCCTATATATACCTGCGTACCCCCAAACGATCAGATACGGAGCCAAAACCCTAATTCCACCTTCACAACTTTCTGTATCCATGAGATACCATCTTGGGGCCTATTCCAGAGCTCCGCCGGAGGGGTTATCCATCATGGAGGGCTTCTACATCATCACCACAGCCCCTCCGATGAAGTGTGAGTAGTTTACCTCAGACCTTCGGGTCCATAGTTATTAGCTAGATGGCTTCTTCTCTCTTTTTGGATCTCAATACAACGTTCTCCCCCTCTCTTGTGGAGATCTATTCGATGTAATCTTCTTTTTGCGGTGTGTTTGTTGAGACCAATGAATTGTGGGTTTATGATCAAGTATATCTATGAACAATATTTGAATCTTCTCTGAATTCTTTTATGTATGATTGGTTATCTTTGCAAGCCTCTTCGAATTATCAGTTTGGTTTGGCCTACTAGATTGATCTTTCTTGCAATGGGGAAGTGCTTAGCTTTGGGTTCAATCTTGCGGTGTCCTTTCCCAGTGACAGTAGGGGCAGCAAGGCACGTATTGTATTGTTGCCATCAAGGATAACAATATGGGGTTTTCATCATATTGCATGAGTTTATCCCTCTACATCATGTCATCTTGCTTAAGGCGTTACTCTGTTTTCATTAACTTAATACTCTAGATGCATGCTGGATAGCGGTCGATGAGTGGAGTAATAGTAGTAGATGCTGGCAGGAGTCGGTCTACTTGTCTCAGACGTGATGCCTATATACATGATCATACCTAGACATTCTCATAACTATGCTCAATTCTGTCAATTGCTCAACAGTAATTCGTTCACCCACCGTAAAATACCTATGCTCTTGAGAGAAGCCACTAGTGAAACCTATGGCCCCCGGGTCTATCTTCATCATATTAATCTTCTAATACTTAGTTATTTCCTTTGCTTTTACTTTGCTTTTATTTTACTTTGCATCTTTATCATAAAAATACAAAAAATATTATCTTATCATATCTATCAGATCTCACTCTCATAAGTGGCCGTGTAGGGATTGACAACCCCTTATCACGTTGGTTGCAAGGATTTATTTGTTTTGTGCAGGTGCGAGGGACTCGCGCGTAGCCTCCTACTGGATTGATACCTTGGTTCTCAAAAACTGAGGGAAATACTTACACTACTTTACTGCATCATCCCTTCCTCTTCGGGGAAAACCAACGCAGTGCTCAAGAGGTAGCAGGCGTCACCACGAGAGCCTTTTGTAGACGAAGACTGCTTTTGTCAGGATATGCTGTACTAGCTGTCCCCTTCCAAATTGGCCGTTGTTGGCTCCCTTCCCGCTCAATATTTGTGGAGAGGACCAGGGCCTCTATAAATAGGACTAGCCACCACCGTAGCTAGGGATGGATCGATTGGTCGGACCAAGAGAGGCTAGGACAACCACAAGTTCGCCAAGCACAAGAACACCTCTCCTCAGGAGGCTGTTCTTCCCCTTGTACTATTCATCCTCAGCCCAAGAGGTAATCCACCACACCACACTAGAGTAGGGTATTACACCACAACGGTAGCCCGAACCAGTATAAATCTTGTGTCCTTTGTGTTGTGAGTTCGTCGAGTTAGCCCGTAAGACCTTGGTAAAGCCTGGACGTCGATTGATAGGGGGAGATCTTCGCGCGCACCCCAGTGTTCGAACCATGAGGGTTTTGCCCGAACCCGTGATCTGACATTTGGCGCGCCAGGTAGGGGTCCGCCGGAGTTTTTCCTCCGTCGATTTGCGCTCCACCATCTTCGCGCCCATTCTCCATGGCTGGCGCCGCTCCACCAACTGGATCTATGGGTGCCCACAATGGCGCTCGGGGACTCCGAGCCCTTGCTCTTGCCCTGCGACAGGTAAAGTGCCCACCCAAGTTCAAGCCAGAGATGCCGCCGCGCTATGATGGCACGGCGAACCCATTGGCTTTCCTGTTGGCATATGAGGAAGCCGTCCTTAAGGCCGGGGGCGACGACAAGGTCATGGCCAACTGGCTTCCCATGGCCCTCACTGGCGCACCGCGAACCTGGCTGCTCAAACTCCCCGGATCCATGGTGGCATCCTGGGAGGAGTTGCACGGCCTCTTCGTTGCACGCTACGGGGCACCGGCGCACCACGCGGTTGCGGCCCTCCTCGGCGGCTCACAAGCACCACCCTCAGATCGTCACGTCAAGCCGTTCTTTCGCCAGATCGGCGCCGTTTCCAAGCGCCCGGGGGCTCCGCCGGGCTAGGCCGCGCCCAAGGCCGACCTCACCTTCGACTCAGGGGATCATCCCGCCTCCACCGTCGGCTCGGGTGCACTCCCAATGCTTTGCACGCCCACCATCTGCCACGTATCCATCACCAAGACGCTCATCGACGGCAGCGCCGGCCTCAACGTGCTCTCCCTCGAGGCCTTCAGCCTTCTTCACGTACCGCTCGGGCGGCTCCGCCCTAGCAAGCCTTTCTCGGGGTTCGGTGGAGGCTCCGCCCGCCCCCTGGGGCAGATCCACCTCCCCGTGACCTTCGGCACGCACGACAACTACCGCACCGAGCTCATCGACTTCAACATCGCCCACATCGGCCTCCCGTACAACGCCATCCTCGGGTACCCAGCTCTGGCCCAGTTCATGGCAGCAACCCATTCGGTTTACAACCTCATGAAGATGTCGGGGAGCGAGGGTGTCCTCACCATCAAGGGGGCGCCAAGGAAGCCTTGATGACCCTCAAGCTCGCCCTCAAGACCGCCGCAGCAACGCAACCCTCCGACTCGGACACCTCCAATGCCAAGGGAGCCGCACCAACCAAGAAGAAGTAGTTTTTCACTCAGGACAAAGAAGAAACCAAGCGAGTGCCAGTCGAGGAGGACGGATCCTCAGGGGCGACCTTTACCATAGGCGCCAACCTCGAGCCTGATCAGGAGGAGGCATTGGTGAAGTTCTTGCGCGCAAACAAGGAAGTGTTCGCTTGGGAGCCCGATCAGCTGGTGGGGGTCCCAAGATAGGTGATAGAGCACCACCTGAAAGTGTGGCCCAACGTACGCCCCGTGAAGCAGAAGGCGAGGCGGCAGTCCACTGAGAAGCAAGCTTTCATCGTCCAAGAAACCCGCAAGCCGGAGGCTGCGGGTGTCATTCGCGAGGTTCGGTACCCAGAGTGGCTGGCAAACCCCGTCGTCGTCCCCAAAAAAGGCGGGAAGGAGCGGATGTGCGTCGACTTCACCAACCTCAACAAGGCCTGCCCCCAAGATCCGTTCCCGCCTCCGCGCATCGACCAAATCATCGACTCCACTGCCGAGTGCGACTTTCTATGCTTCCTGGATGCATTCTCAGACTGTCGCCAGATCAAGATGGCGGTAGAAGATGTGGAGAAGATGGCCTTCCTGACCCCGTGTGGGGTGTACTGCTACACTTGCATGCCTTTCGGGCTGCGCAACATAGGCGCAACCTTCCAGCGGCTCATGCACATCGTCTTGGGTCGACAGCTCGGGAGGAACGCTGAAGCCTACGTCGACGACATCATGGTGAAGTCTCGGGAGGCGAGGACCTTGATCCAAGACCTAGAGGAGACCTTTGAAAGCCTCCTCCAGGTGGACTTGCGGCTCAACCCGGAGAAGTGCGTGTTTGACGTCCCTTCCGGCAAGCTGCTGGGCTTCCTTGTGTCCCATAGGGGGATCGAGGCCAACCCAGAGAAGGTCAAGGCCATTGAAGACATGAGTCCACCGCAAACCCTCAAGGAAATGCAGAAGCTTGCTGGACGGGTGACTGTGTTGGGACGCTTTATTTCCAAGCTAGGAGAGCGAGCCCTACCCTTCTTCAAGCTGATGAAGAAGAAGGGCTCGTTCGAGTGGACCCTGGAGGAGGACCGAGCATTTCAAGACCTCAAGAGATACCCGACTAGCCCCCCAGTGATGGTGGTGCCGCAGCCCATCGATCCCCTAGTGCTCTATCTTGCCGCCACTCCCTACTCTGCCAGCGCGGCCCTAGTAGCGGTTCGAGAAGAACACCAAGCCAAGGGTGCGTCATGCCGAGCTACACCCCCAGCAGAGACGACGCGAGACCAGGAGGGCGCTGACGGTGTCCTGGACTAGGGGGTACTCACCATGTCGTCTCCTGGTCAGTTAAATTGGGCCGAGGACCCCCATGGCCGTATACTCATGGGCCAGTTCGTACAGCCGAACACATATACAAGGAAGATTCCACAAGACTTGGTGATCAAGACAAGGACTCCTCTCCACCGACGTATTTGACTAGGACTCTTGTTATCCTAGGCCTCCGGTGCATTATATAAACCAGGGTCAGGCTAGTCGATAGATATACAAACAATCATACCATAGGCTAGCTTCTAGGGTTTAGCCTCTACGATATCGTAGTAGATCAACTCTTGTAATACTCATATCATCAAGATCAATCAAGCAGGAAGTAGGGTATTACCTCCATCGAGAGGGCCTGAACCTAGGTAAACATCGTGTCCCTTGCCTCTTGTTACCATCCGCCTTAGACGCACAGTTTGGGACCCCCTACCCGAGATCCGCCGGTTTTGACACCTATATTGGTGCTTTCATTGAGAGTTCCGCTGTCTGATCAGTAAAAGGATCGATGGCTCGTCTGCAGATTAACTGCGATGTCGACATCTTCGTCACCGGCTCGACTGGTTACCTTGGCTTGACCATGGACTATGTCCTGCCTCCGATCGTCATGTTCGGACGAGGGCCTTCATCAACACCAACTCCGATCTCTATCAAGATCATGGTGGAATCGTCCATGGAGCTCGGGGGCTCAACGTCAACATTGCCCTCGGGCGACCGTGCTATTTTTCTGGACAGCGAACGCATATCCGCCGCCACCGCCTCCTTGTGTGTTGTTTTAACGATCGCATCGGTGGAATTGTGCGGAATCGAGTCTACAACAACCCTGGAAAATTTCGTCGAGTTCCGATGGAGGAATCTCTGACAATCTACGATATACCGGAGCACTGTCAAATCCAGACGGGAATCTAGATGAGTTTAGGGCATGGTCTCCATAGCCCAGCTCCGAATTCTTTTGGAAGATCCAACCGTTCATCTGCTGCGTAATTCCCATATCTACCACCCCACAAAATTTCAGCTCAATCCGACCGTCCAAACTCCGGGAACCTTCCGATTAGTGCATCACTTTTCAGATCTGTTTCCCGCGCAAATACGGATCCGACCCGAATTCATGTTTCTTTATGAACGTGATATTTGACAATCTTTTTAAAAGGAATTTTCTTCTAAGGTATTGTGCATTGTTTTTTAAACACGCGCCCATAAAATTTTAATCCTCCTCTGAGGTAATCTTCGCCATCACGCTGGTGTCAAACCAGTCCAGCAATATAGCTCCACGACTGCCGACCTGCGCTAGAAATGTCGTCGCTTTTTAAGCCGAGCTCAACTTCTTCGGATCCTCACGTCGGCGAGCCGAATAAGAGTTAGGAATCGCCAAGGATAAATCATCACCAACATCTCCGCCCCACGAACTACATGAAGCAGGCACACTGGCATCGCCGCATGATCACTTCATCAAACCAGCTTTGTCTGCATCACAAGTTGCGATCTGGGTTGGCATGGCCGCACTGTTGCTTCTTCGAGCCAATGTCCATCACGCCGAACTACTTCAACACCTCGGCTGACATGGCAGCTACAACAACTCCTCACCGGCCTACTCCGTCACCTCGGCTAGACCGGGGAATTGGCTATTTCTTCATCAACATACTCCGGTGACTTTGGCGTCACCAGCCGACCAGCTTCGTCATGTTAGCTGGACCGAGGGCTTCGCCTCGGGAAGCCAACCTTTGCCAGCATCACTAGGCCATCGCTTTATCGCCCATCAGGCAATGGGTGTGCGGATCGATTCCCGATTTTGGGAGTCGTTTTTCTTCAGAATGCTACAACAAATAAACTAGGTGCTATTAATCCTAAAAAATTTGCTTGTTGGGTTTATTTTTCTTAAGGAATTATTACTCTGGTTTGTTCCATCATCTGTACACAGGTCTATCAAATGGCGGCCATGTTAAAAACGGGCGCATGGTGGTTCGGTCAGTTTCCGTACATAGTTCGGCGAATGCCGCATCCGGAGCCCAGACCGCCCTGCAAATTCAGGCTTTGTCACGCCTTCACTGCGTCACGCTGACGCCCTGCATCGACATTGGCTTCGGCGCCAGGCCACATTTCTTTAAATAAATTATTTTTGCATAAACAATTATGCAAGCATTATATATATATATAATTATTATTTCTTGGACCGCACTGTTTTATGTGTGCAGGTAATCGATTTTGACTACGTTAGGTGGTCCCTACTTCGGAGTGCCGAACTCCTTGCTCGGACACCTCGGGCCTGGGGGCTGGGACCTCGGCCATGCCGAGGACTACGAACCTTGTCGGATCTGTCACAGATCAATGGACGTCTTCGTCCCGCCACAAGCTCGAATCACGTCATCAACACCGAGCACATTAACCAGCTAAGTTGCTTTCATGCTCAAAAACTTTCAGTTTTAAATTTTGTTCGGTTTGACCAAGCATTATACTTTTCGGCACAAAGTTGTTTGTGACAAAGTCCCTTGTCAAAACTTTGTTTGTGACGTTCATATTCAAATACCCCATTTATTTGGGGGCTCCCTTGATGGAGCTTTTCCTCTTGCATATGATTATACTTGTACGGCTTCGTTCCTTGTTCGTGTATTACGCCACAATATGCACCATATTGACCTAAGCGATTTGCAAGCTGGGTTGCCTGGCTCCTGTGCTTACCCCTACTTTCCCGATTGTTCGGCTAGGGAGTAAAGGGAGTACCTTTGCGATTGTCACGACCGGGTCATCCGAGCTCTGACCTCAGACTGGGTGAAGCTGAAAGCTAGCGCTCTTATTGTTTTCAATCATGGTCGGCACACAACGGAACTCATGAGTACAAAAAATCTATTGCACAAGTCTCATAATAATAATGAGCACCGAAGAAAGGTATCGGTGGGGGTACTATTTTCTTCGAAGATGCTTCTTACACTTCGTCAGTAATATAGCATAAGTTCCCTGAGCGTGCTTTGTCTGTTACAGCCTTATGGCCTGATTGCCTGGTTATCGGAAACACCATCGATATTCTCGATAGGGGGAGTACATAACACTTTTCGGTCATTAACCGAAGAGGGAGAAGCCGACGATCGGTTAAGACGCGTATAAGTTTGGGTGAACACAGATATGATATAAGTACTTCGGTACATACAATCATTCTACATAAAATTCTTTTACCCAAGTCACTTGGGGGCTCTTAAAATTTATATGAGCTGTTTTATAGTAAATGTGTCTTCTTCTTGGTCGTTGCAAAGTCTTTTTCTACCGCTCCTCGACTCGAGTGTATGGTCAATATCCGGATAGCCTATCTTCTCTCTAAACAGCCGCTCGAGTTTAGTTTGCTAAACTGGCCTCGAAGAAGTACTCCGCCTTTGGGGTAAGGAGCTTGAAGCCGTAGGCCGACCCACGTGAAGTCTTGAGATCGGATGTGTCATGTTAGAGCACGACAGAAGCACAATTTTTTTCCAATTTTCAGATTGGCACCGAACACTTGATCTTGTTCGGACGTCAAGTTTTACTGACGTTTTTTGGTTTTCCAAGCTTATGGCACTTTTAAACTATTTTTGTGTTTTCAGCATAAGTCTCGCAGTGCAACACCGGACACCTTTAGAGATTCGGCAAAAACATTCTCGGATATTGCTATATATGCATCGGTTTCAAATTGTGTTTTCAGTCAATAGTTGGGTTGCCCGGCTCCTGTGCTTTCCTCCTACATTCCGCTTTGTTCGGCTAGGTGCGCAAAGGGAGAACCACTGCGATTGTGCTTCCAGCTAGCATGGTTAAGCGCCTCAGTGGAGAAAGCTGAAAACTGACTATCACAATAAGCGCAAACTGGTCAGCGATCCGATGACTGTGTTAAACTATAAGATCGATAGAGGTCACCCCGTTTTAAATGACGGGCGATTCATAAAATTGGCCGAAGTGTTTACGGCTTGACGTTGATTGTCGCCGAACACTACCGGGGGCTAGTAACTGGCTTCCCAAACTAAATCCTCAATATTTTGCTCTTACATTAGAGCTGAGGTTTCATGATCATGCTTAGCATGACAAGCCAAAGAAAGGAACCGATAGCGGGACTATTTTCTTTGTAAGACATTTCTTATGTTAAACAGTAATATAACATATGTCTCTGCGTACCTTTGTTTATAAAACCGTATGGCCAGATTGCCTTGTTTGTCGTAAATCTTTGCCCTCATAAAGGCTTTATAAAGTAGGACAAACACTCCTCGGCTACTGGCCGAGGAGGTGGAAGCCGATTGTCGGTTAACAAAGTTTTGTGCAATGCGGATCCGAGCATTCATGATGTAAAGTACTTGCATACATAGAATCATTACACATAATTTATGACTTTACTCTGGATATCGATCCTTAATTCGGCCACTCGTGCCCGCATTAAGGCTCGGGGCTACTAGGCTTCGGGCTTATCATTTACTAATATTAAAGGGGCACATCGATCCCCTGATCTAGTGTTGCCACCCGACCAGTGTCTCGGGGGCTACTACATTGGCAATCCAGTGCAGAAAATTTAAGTGCAATATAGTTTTCGAGGAGATTATGATCCTCAGGTTGGTCGGCCGCACCCAACCTGAGTCTTGAGGACTTTGCACACCGCTTTTTGTTCCCGAAGTATTCTGCCGAGCTAGGAGTTGATCCTCAGGCCAATTTTGTGAATCAACCCGAGTCTCATGGGCTACTGGGATCAGCGGTCTTATGTCATCCTTCAGGTGCATCTCGGGTTTTAGACCGATACACACCCTGAGGGCTACTGGCTATATATCTCGGCAGAGAATAAATAGCACCAACCAAAAATATTGACAAAAAATCGGCCCGCAGTCGGGCATAAAGCTCGGGCGCTAGTGGCTGGCTGCATAGAGGGCATTTCCGGCATTAAGCTCGGCTAAACTCCTTCAACTTTTTTGAACCAAGGTGATTTATGACACCTCGAATATAGTCCGGCGTTGGAGCTCAGACATAGTCCGGCATTGGAGCTCGGACATAGTCCGGCGTTGGAGCTCAGACACATTCCAGCGTTGGAGCTCGGAAGCAGTCCGGTGTTGGTGCTCGGCTGCAAAAGATACCTCGAATGCAGTCCGGTGTTGGAGCTCAGACACAAGAGGACGCTGCCGCCCGGGAACAACTTCAAACCCGAGGTCTGGCATAAAAATAACAAGGCATTGATAAAGGCCGAAGACTTAAAGGGCTCCTTGGATACCCGACATGTGAGATCTTCAGATTTAGCTCGGCAATCCTCAAGATAGAGGTGGGAAGATTTGTTGAACCAGTTTTCAAGACCGACGACCAAAGACGAAGAACAGTTCGGAAGAATCGAGGAGCGTCCCCAACTTGAAGACCGGTTCAGGGGCCTACTGACAGTGTTAGTTAGATTGGGCTGAGGACCCCCATGGCCGTATACTCATGGGCCAGTTCAGATTTAACTAGGGGGTACTCACCACATCCTCTCCCGGTCAGTTAGATTGGGCTGAGGACCCCCATGGCCGTATACTCATGGGCCAGTTCGGATAGGCGAAGACATATACGAGGAAGATTCCACAAGACTTGGTGATCAAGACAAGGACTCCTCTCCACCGACGTATTCGACTAGGGATCTTGTTATCCTAGGCCTCTGGTGCATTATATAAACCAGGGCTAGGCTAGTCGATTGATATACAAACAATCATACCATAGGCTAGCTTCTAGGGTTTAGCCTCTACGATCTCGTGGTAGATCAACTCTTGTATACTCATATCATCAAGATCAATCAAGCAGGAAGTAGGGTATTACCTCCATCGAGAGGGCCCGAACCTGGGTGAACATCGTGTCCCCCGCCTCCTGTTACCATCCGCCTTAGATGCACAGTTCAGGACCCCCTACCTGAGATCCATCGGTTTTGACACCGACAGGCGCCACAAGGGCCGCCGCAGCAACAACAAAAGAGCAAGCTCAGCGGGACGACGCTCTCGAGCCCCCAAAGGTCTCGACAAGCGATCAAGCGTCGGGGGCTCCACCACCTCAGGAGGCACCCCAGCTTCCGGAAGACGCAAGCCTCATCAGCACGCCCACACTCTTCGAGCACCCAGTATACTTCGTCATCATGGTGATAACCCACAAGTATAGGGGATCTATCGTAGTCCTTTCGATAAGTAAGAGTGTCGAACCCAACAAGGAGCAGAAGGAAATGCTAAGTTTTCATTAAGGTATTCTCTGCAAGCACTAAAATTATCGGTAACTGATAGTTTTGTGATAAGGTAATTGGTAACGGGTAACAAGTAACAAAAGTAAATAAGGTGCAGCAAGATGGCCCAATCCTTTTTGTACCAAATGACAAGCCTGGACAAACTCTTATATAATGTAAAGCGCTCCCGAGGAAACATGGGAATTATCGTCAAGCCTCTTTTCATCACGATCATATGATTCGCGTTCGGTACTTTGATAACTTGATATGTGGGTGGACCGGTGCTTGGGTACTGTCCTTACTTGGACAAGTATCCCACTTATGATTAACCCCTATTGCAAGCATCCGCAACTACAACAGAAGTATTAAGGTAAACCTAACCATAGCATGAAACATATGGATCCAAATCAGCCCCTTACGAAGCAACGCATAAACTAGGGTTTAAGCTTCTGTCACTCTAGCAGCCCATCATCTACTTATTACTTCCCAATACCTTCCTCTAGGCCCAAACAATGGTGAAGTGTCATGTAGTCGACGTTCACATGACACCACTAGAGGGATGACAACATACATCTCATCAAAATATCGAACGAATACCAAATTCACATGACTACTAATAGAAAGACTTCTCGCATGTCCTCAGGAACAAATGTAACTACTCACAAAGCATATTCATGTTCATGATCAGAGGGGTATTAATATGCATAATGGATCTGAACATGTGATCTTCCACCAAGTAAACCAACTAGCATCAACTACAAGGAGTAATCAACACTACTAGCAACCCACAGGTACCAATCTGAGGTTTGGATACAAAGATTGGATACAAGAGATGAACTAGGGTTTGAGATGAGATGGTGCTGGTGAAGATGTTGATGGAGATTGACCCCCTCCCGATGAGAGGATCGTTGGTGATGACGATGGCGATGATTCCCCCCTCCCGGAGAGAAGTTTCCCCGGCAGAACAGCTCCGCTAGAGCCCTAGATTGGTTCCGCCAAGGTTCTGCCTTGTGGCGGCGGAGTCTCGTCCAGAAAGCTTGCTTATGATTTTTTCCTCAACGAAAGACTCCATATAAAAGAAGATGGGCATCGGAGGGTCACCAGGGGGACCACGAGGCATGGGGCGCGCCCAGGGGGTAGGGCGCGCCCCCACCCTCGTGGCCAGGGTGTGGCCCCCCTCTGGTATTTCTTGCGCTCAGTATTTTTTATATATTCTGAAAAGTGCTCCCGTGGAGTTTCAGGACTTTTGGAGATGTGCAGAATAGGTCGCTAATATTTGCTCCTTTTCCAGCCCAGAATCCCAGCTACGGGCATTCTCCCTCTTTATGTAAACCTTGTGAAATAGGAAAGAATAGGTATAAGTATTGTGACATAATGTGTAATAACAGCCCATAATGCAATAAATATCGATATAAAAGCATGATGCAAAATGGACGTATCAACTCCCCCAAGCTTAGACCTCGCTTGTCCTCAAGTGAAAGCCGAAATCGACAAATATGTCCACATGTTTAGAGATAGAGGTTTCAATAAATAAAATAAAATACGGACATGAGGGCATCATGATCATTCTTAGAACAACATATATATATATATATATTGTCATATGATCTCTTATGCTAAAGTAACAATTCAATCACAATTTCAAGTATGAAACATAAACTTCATTGAGAACCAACAAACTCTAATCTCAGTCATTGAGGCAATTGCAATTTATCATAACATAGGAAAGAGTCAATACAAGAGCTTTTCAGGAAGTACACATACTCAACCTTCTTTTAGTCTTTCATAATTGCTAACACTCACGCAATATTTATGGGTATGAAGTTTTAGTCGGACACAGAGAAAGATAGGGGCTTATAGTTTTGCCTCCCAACGTCTTACCTCAAGGGTAATGTCAACAATAATGGTTCATGAAGACTCTCATCCAATTAGCTATATATATCAGGATCTTTCCAACATATTGTGCTTGCCAAAGGATAAAATATAAAAAGGAAAGGTGAAGATCACCATGACTCTTATGAAAGGTAGAAGATAGAAGTGAAAGATAGGCCCTTCGCAGAGGGAAGCAGAGGTTGTCATGCGCTTTTATGGTTGGATGCACAAAATCTTAATGCAAAAGAACGTCACTTTATATTGCCACTTGTGATATGGACCTTTATTATGCAGTCTGTCGCTTTTATTTCTTCCATATCACAAGATCGTATAAAGCTTATTTTCTCCGCACTAATAAGTCATACATATTTAGAGAGCAATTTTTTATTGCTTGCACCGATGACAACTTACTTGAAGGATCTTACTCAATCCATAGGTAGATAAGGTGCACTCTCATGGCAAAACTAGGTTTAGGGATATTTGAAAGTAAAAGTAGTATCTCTACTTGGTGCGAAGAAATTGGCTAGCATGAGAGGGAAAGGCAAGCTCAACATGTTGGATGATCCATGACAATATAATTATCTCAGATGTAAAAAAACATAACTCGTTACGTTGTCTTCCTTGTCCAGCGTCAACTCTTAGCATGTCATACTTTAATGAGTGATCACAATCATAAAAGATGTCCAAGATAGTATATTTATATGTGAACCTCTCTTTCTTTATTGCTTCCTATTAATTGCAACGATGACCAAAACTATGTTTGTCAACTCTCAACAACTTTTATTCATCATACTCTTTATATGTGAGCTCATTACTCTCCATAAGATCCATATGATCTCTTTATTTATTTTTATTTTTTCTCTTTTTGTTTTATTCCCTCAAGATCATAGCAAAATAATCAAGCCCTTGACTCAACACTAATCTTTATTATATATAGCTCACAGACTCGATTACATAGAAGGATCATAAAGCAAAACTCACAACTGGATCATACTAAAACTTTATTCTACTAGATCAAGATATTATCAAAAGGATCGAACTAAGAAAAACGATAAAGATAAAAGTGATGGTGATACGATACTGGGGCACTCCCCCAAGCTTGGCAGTTGCCAAGGGGAGTGCCCATACCAGATACTCAGTTCTTCTTTGTTGGTGAAGAAGGTGTTGGTTTTGTTGATGGCGTAGGCTTATTCCTTAATTTGCGCTTGAGGATAGAATTTTGATCCCTCAGATCATCTATCTGCTGCTCAAGGCTTAATATCTTCTTGCATAATTCCTGTTTGTTTTCATTCAAGAGGCGAAAAGGGATAAACTCGATCTTAGGTTTCTTTGCTCTATCAAGGAGGCTTGACTTTTTGAACTCCACATGCATGTCCCCAGGTTGAGGTAATGGGACTTCATCTTCATCTGAGCTCGTCTCCTCCTTTCCCTTAGGTTCATAATCCTCTTCTTCTTCCGTAGTCCAGCCACAATGCTCCACATCCCCATAGACCTTAGGATCTGCAAGGTAATCAGCCACATAGCTTTCTCCATCTGAATCCTGGGACGACATGTTGCTCAAATCTGCAGCAGGACAGCTTGAAACAAAGACAAGAGATATTTGCGTGATACGGTGGTCAAAACCTTCGGGATATTATATAATGAATTTTTACCGACCAAAAGAAGTATCGTGCAAGAAAACGGAGTCCGGAGAGCGCACGAGGTGCCCACGAGGCAGGGGGCGCGCCCAGGGGGTAGGGCGCGCCTCCCACCCTCGTGGAAGCCTCGTGTCCTTTCCAGTCTGCTTCTTATTTTTCCTATTTTTCTAAATATTCCAAAACGGAGACATATTGCCATTAGAACTGTTTTGGAGTCGGTTTACTTACCGTACCACGTACCTATTCCTTTTCGGAGTCTGAAACGTTCCGAAAAGTGTTCCTTATGTATTCCTTCAGGGTTACGGTTTCAATAATGTTAGTTTCAACATTTATGGGATTACCTGAGATATAGTGTTTGATTCTTTGACCGTTCACCACCCTCGGATTTGTGCCTTCGAAGTTGTTGATTTTTATGGCACCGGAACGATAGACCTCCTCGATAACGTAAGGACCTTCCCATTTAGAGAGAAGTTTGCCTGCAAAAAATCTTAAATGAGAGTTGTATAGCAATACATAATCACCTACATTGTACTCACGCTTTTGTATCCTTTTATCATGCCATCTTTTAACTTTTTCTTTAAACAGCTTGGCATTTTCATAAGCCTGGGTTCTCCATTCATCAAGTGAGCTAATGTCAAATAACCTCTTCTCACCAGCAAGTTTGACGTCATAGTTGAGCTCTTTAATAGCCCAAGATGCCTTATGTTCTAATTCAAGAGGTAAGTGACATACTTTACCATAAACCATTTTATATGGAGACATACCCATAGGATTTTTATATGCAGTTCTATAGGCCCATAATGCATCATCAAGTTTCTTGGACCAATTCTTTCTAGATCTATTAACAGTATTTTGTAAAATTAATTTAAGTTCTTTGTTACTTAATTCTACTTGACCACTAGACTGTGGGTGATAAGGAGATGCAATTCTATGATTAACATCATACTTAGCAAGCATTTTACGAAAGGCGCCATGAATAAAGTGTGAACCACCATCAGTCATTAAATATCTAGGGACTCCAAACCTCGGGAAAATAACTTCTTTAAGCATCTTAATAGAGGTGTTATGATCAGCACTACTAGTTGGAATATCTTCTACCCACTTAGTAACGTAATCAATAGCAACTAAAATATGTGTATACCCATTAGAGGAAGGAAAAGGGCCCATATAATCAAAGCCCAAACATCAAACAGTTCAATAGCAAGTGAATAATTCATAGGCATTTCTTGACGTCTACTAATATTACCAATTCTTTGGCATTCATCACAAGACAAGACAAACTTACGGGCATCCTTGAAGAGAGTAGGTGAATAAAAACCGGATTGCAATACCTTGTGTGCAGTTCTATCTCTAGCACGGTGTCCTCCATAAGCCTCGGTGTGACTCTTGCGTAGGATCTGTTCCTGTTCATGCTCAGGTACACAACGTCTAATAACACCATCTACTCCTTATTTATAAAGATGTGGGTCATCCCAAAAGTAGTGCCTTAAATCGTAGAAGAACTTTTTCTTTTGCTGGTATGTGAAACTAGGTGGTATAAATTTAGCAACAATATAATTAGCATAATCAGCATACCATGGAGCAGTTCGAGAAGCATTTATGACATTTAATTGTTTATCAGGAAAGCTATCATCAATAGGTAGTGGGTCATCAAGAACATTCTCTAAACTAGACAAGTTGTCCGCAACGGGGTTCTCAGCTCCCTTTCTATCAATAATATGCAAATCAAATTCTTGTTGCAAGAGAACCTGTCGGGGATATACCCCGCGGTATGACCCGGCCGGAAGTATGACCCGGCCGGACTTGGCGCTTCATCGTAACCCGCCGGAGGATTGGCGACTCACAGGCCTGGCGATTCACTGGTGTGACGACTCACAAGCCCGGCGACCCAATGATGGTCCCGACGGCAGGTCAGACGGATGACAAGGGCCCAAGGCCCAGTAGGCCGGCTCATGTTATTATGGGCCGGCTTAAGACGGAAGGCATGAGGAATATTTCCTTTACAAGGAAGCAAGACCCGTACTTGTATCCGACTTGTAATAGAGAATACGTTAGTTCTAATCCTACTAGGACTCTACATGTAAGCCGCCTCTTCAACTTATCTAAGGAGGGGAAGGGCTCCCCAAAGAGGAGGAAGCAAGAAGAAACAATCTCTAGGGCTAAATACAAAGAGCCGGTTTACCGGTGACTCCCTCATGATCGTAATGAGATCTAGCCACAAACAGCATGTAGATTTATTACCGGATGATGTTTCCCATGGCCCGAAGCTGTCTAAACCCTTGTCTTGTGTTGCGTCTCTCGATTCTGCTCAACCCCTCTCAAGCTACCACATAGATGTGTTGGCCTCGCGATTAAGTCCTCACACTAGGACATCTGCCGTGACAATTCCACGACAATTGGCGCCCACCGTGGGGCTCACGCATGGTGGTGTTGAGTTCTTGCAAGGATCTCTCCCAAGGATCGAGAAGTTCGTGATTTTTCGGATGAAGAAGAGCCGGTTTTGAAAGAGCTGCATCAAACTCCAAAGTCATCAGTCTAGATTTATGATTAATGGTATTTGCTGCTACGGATCTGCCAAGCTCCGGTTATTATTGCGTAGGAGATCAGCGGGTGCTCACAATGGATCAAATCCCGTAATGATTCATCATAAATATTAGAAGGAATTTTTTGGTATGCGATGCTTAAGAAGGGCCAAGATTAGGAATATAGACAGTTATGATTGGAAAGTCAATGACCACGATACGGATTCGCCGACGCCGAGCTATAGCTCATCGGTCCGAGTTCATAGTTTGGAAAATTTAAAGATCAAGAAAAATAAGGTTGTGCCGACTACACTGTCGCTGCTGCAAGTTGAGGATGTGTCTGCGATCCATCAATGCAAGGATCAAGTTGCCGAAACCATGGTCTGCTGCCGCAGCACGTTTTCACTAAGCACACCGAATCCCGAGGTGTCTTGTCGCTACTGCTGGTGCTATTCCATCAACCATACGGACTACTATACTACCACAACGGACCAACAGGGTCTGTACTACTCACGTGGGTTGAGTGCTAGTTTCAGCTTTTTGGAATTATTGTCTCCGATAACAGGCACAAAACTAATTACATTTCACGGGAGATAAAATACAGTCACTCTGGGTACTAGTGCTTGGGGATACTACAGCAGGTGGCCTAAGGGCATCTCCAGCCGCGCCTCCAGGAAGACCTTCTCAGGTGATTTTTTCACGCCGGCGTCAAAAAACGGCCCAGTCGCGTTTCAGAAGTCCGATTTTCGCCGGCCCGGGCCGAAAACAGCGCCGGTAAACCCAGGCCGAACCCGGCGCGCTAGGGGGCGCCCGGGGGCGCTGGGGCGAGCTGTTTTGGCGCGAAAAAGCCGCGGGCCAGCCGCGTCAGCGACGCGGCGCCTCGTCTTCCCCCAACGGCCTTGGTTCCCGCGGGGAATCAACGCCAAGGCTGCCGCCGGTCAGCCTTGCCATTGATTCCTCACGGACGGCGCGTCACGGGACGGCGTGCCGACGCCTCACCTCCCTCGCACGCGTACACACGGGTGCGGCGCGGCTATATAGCCGGTGGCCTGCACTCGCCTGTGCCCACACCAGCCCCGCCCCTCGCCGTCGCCCAGCCCCTCCCTCTCCCTACCTCTCCCGAGCGCCGCCGCCCAGCCCCTCCCTCTATCTCTCTACCTCTCCCGAGCCCGTCGCCATGGCGGAACGCTTCCCCGGAGACGAGGCGGCGGCCAACGGCTTCGGTCGCCGTTCGCTCCGCGAACAGGAGTCCTGGCTCCTGTTCCAGGCGAACATCCCGGCGCCGCCGGACATGCGCGTCGGGCCGACGGGGTGGAGACTCAGCGCCTGGGGAGTGCCCATTCCCCCGTTGCCCGACGCCGTGGCGAAGCCGAAGTACTTCGCCGAGGAAGTCTGAGGTCATGCGCGCCTCCCTCACCGACGCCCAACTCTCCCTCCCCCAGTACGCCGCCGACAACCACACGGCTTGGGCGGCGTATTTCGAGCGCCGCCAGCAGCAGCGCTTGGCGTCCACCAACGGCGCGCCGGTGGTCGGCGGCCGGCAGAACAGCGAAGGGCGCCACCTGTGGTGGGGCGTCCCCGGCCGCACATTCGAGGGCGTGCTGACGTATCTCGAAGGCGGCAACGACCCGCCGTTGGCGTACCCGGCAAGGGCGGCCGCCCAGGCGCAGCACCGACGTGCCGGGCCATGGGCGCCAAGGAGGTTCGGGTCCTCCTCCTCTTCTTCTTCCTCCCGATCTTCATCGCACTCCTCCGGCACTCCGGCCCTGCTCGGCGTCAAGGCCGAGCCCGCGACGGAGACGCCGCTCGGCCGACGCACTCGCAGCGCTGGCATCGTCATCAACGAGGGCGGCCGGCGCGCCTACTCGTCGGCTCCTCCTCCGCGCTTCGTCAAGCCAAAGACGGAGCTGGGGCTCGCGCCGGTGAAGACGGAGCCGGGGCTCGCGCCGGTGAAGAAGGAGCCGGCCGCGCCGGTTACGACGGAGCTCGACGACGACGACGCGGCCCTGGAATGGGCGCGCAGGAACTCCATAGCGATGGAGAAGGAGCGCCTGGAGAAGGCGAAGGAGCGCCAGTGCACCGCCCTGCTTCGCTTCGCGGAGCGTCGACGCGGCCGCAACGAAGTCGGAGTCGTCGTCATCTACGGCAGCGACGACGACGACGACGCGCCGCCACCAGTCCGCCATGGCGACGCCGGGCAGGGGTCCAGCAGGGGCGCCCGCGTCAAGGAGGAGAAGGCCGACGACGACGATGGCGGCGACGGCGGCGACTTCAGCCAGTTTTTCCTTTAGATTAGTTTATGTATATGTGCTATGTAATGAAAATCCGCGAACTTCGCCGAAATGTGCCGAAATTTATCGTGTTTGGCCGAAATTTATCGTGTTTAAGCCGAACTTCGCCGAACTTCTTTTATTTTAAAACGTGCCTGGGGGCGGCCCTGGGGCCGGCGGCTGGGGACCAACTCGCCCCCGGACCCAATTTTTGCGCCGGCTCATCCCCAGACGACGATTTTAGGCGCCTTCTGAGGGGTCAATGGCTGGAGATGCCCTAATGCACACATCGTAAAACTACTTGCAGCCAAATCTTGGTTCGAGACCGACAAGACTCACAGCCGTACCTCAAGCCGCCGGCGCCCCTTGCGCACGTGCTCCCCTTGCCGCTGCATCTGCCTGAGCCGCCGTCATCTGAAGACCGCTGCTGGTTCTCGTCCCTCTGCTTCAGCCTAAAAACGCGGAGACCATAACCCGCTGGCGCCCTTGTTGAGCCGCCACTATTCTGCCTGTCATAATCCAGAGTCTCAGCAGTAGTACATCTCTGTGGTGAGCCGCCTAGCTGGCCTCGCATCTCCTACTTCAAGTTGCCCCATTTCCGGGTCACCTCGCCGCCTTGTCGCTTCGCCTCAAGTCGTCGTCGTCTTTATCGTCGAGCCGCCCCGGCCTTCGTCGCCTCACCTCGGGCCGACCCTGCCGTCTCCGCCGCGGTAATAAAACGACTGCGGCACGGGCCGGCCATACATCTGCTCCTCGAGCCGCCGCTCGCCTTCTCCACTGCCGCAGCGGCCACGACGTATGATTTGAGCCTGTTTTTACAGAAGTCTGCCTCAAGCCGGGGCCCTCACTCGAGACACCGGTCGATTCCCACGCGCTCGACGTCTCCGGATCACTGGACGACTCGCGCGTCCTCTGTTGCGGCGACTTGGAGCTGTACAACAAGTGGTTATGGAGTATGGAAAAACAGCAGTTTGCTGGATTAAGAATAAACAAAAGTTGGGAATATTTCAATTAGGTACAGGCGGTCGGCGAACAAATTGACAGTCCAGATACCAAGACCACAGCCTGGGTGCGTCACGACTCACATTTCAAAACTCCATATCATCACACATGAACCACGGCACAAGTCCCATCGATCATAACTCCTACAACCATTCCATCATCAGTCTGCGATCGTCAGATAAAATATCAGGTGCTATTTTTCTAAGCTTTTACTTGGTATAATTAAGTTTCATCCAAAGCTTTTTTCACGGTATGTTATTGTGTACACAGGTTAATTAACTCATGGCCAAAGTGTGACCCGGTCCTCGCGCGTTGTCATTGGAGGTTGCGTCGACATCAGTGATATGTCAATTTGCTCAGCGAATGTGTGCAAACCATTGCCCCTGCGGTCCGGTCTACATCAACACGACGCGACTGACTCGCTTGACCGCGCGGTTTACCGCGCCTACAATCAACTTCGCCCGTCCACACGGTTTACCACGCCGACTCTCCCGTGCCGGCTTACAACGCCGTGGCCGGCTCATCTGTCTGCTCCCGCAGCCGACTCGGCCGTAATTGATTTCAGCTTCACCATGGTGATCATCAACTCCGCGGTGATAATTACTGACCTGACGCATCAGGTGAATCCATCTAGTATATTTTTATATTACATATTGTTTTTTCTTTAAAAGATCAGTTACTCTGGCTTGCAAGTTCTCCAGTGCAGGACAAGTTATATCACTGAGATGTTGAATGACTCATACCGGTTATATCACAGTCAAATATGGAGAGTCTCAAACCAACTCCTCGAGTAGTCTTAAGACTCAGGGGCTATAATGGCATGACTCGGAAACTCCAGATCATTGGAGGGAATGATAACCAGGTTACGGAGGACACCGCCATATTTATAAAAATTTAAAGGCCGTTAGAAAATTGTCGGTTCAAAATAAAGATTTCGTTCAAACATCCGGCTCAAGGTAAATTTTTCTCTTACAAAGCTTTTAAGCTCTCAAATCCGGTTCAAACATCCGGCTCAAGGACAATCTGTATCCCACAAAGTTTTAAAGCTTTCAAATCTGGTTTAAATTTCCGGTTCAAAAAGAATTAATCTCTCGCAAGATTCGAGTTCTCAGATAAATTAAAGGTTGCCAAAGAGAACTTGCTGCCATGATGCGCGGTTCAAACATGGGTATCCTGCCTTATGGCTTATCTTATTATGGTCACTTGGGGGCTCATCGAGTATAGCTGTCGGTACCCTCTTGATCGGCGTGATGCCAAAATTTATATGGTCACTTGGGGGCTTCCTGTTCAAACATAGGTCGTATTCAAACCAAAGAGAACATAGCTGTCGGTATCCTCTTGATCGGCACACTGCCAAAGTCACTAGGGGGCTTCTTGATCGTATTCGAATCATAGCTTAACCCCTTTTGGGTCTGACTTGGATTGTATTTGAATCAGGGTCGTTAAAAACCTCTCAAGGTCATTTGGGGGCTTCGTGTTCAAACATAGGTCGTATTCGAACCAAATAGAACATAGTTGTCGGTACCCTCTTGATCGGCACACTGCCAAAGCCACTGGGGGCTACATGATCATATTCGAATCCTAGCTTAACCCCTTTGGAACGGTTTACTGATCGTATTCGAATCAGAAACCTCGATTTTTAATTGGTTTAAGTTTTTGCAAACAATCTTTGGTTTCGTCTTGAGACTTTTTTGTTCAAATCTAAGTATAAGTGTGGTTTCGTTTAAATCCATCTTGGCTTTGGATGATAAGTCACCAGCATGTGAGAATCATCATATATTTGGATGTATTGGATTCTAAGGATTGGGTTATCACCCTTACTGCACAGGTGTCATAAGCCGGTAGTACGATTCAATATCACATGTATGATATTGTTTATACATGATTATGTTTAAACCGGCCCTGGCTATGAACTTTAAGCCGCCGGTATATTTTAAAATTGCGCCATTGGAGTCATGCGTGTATCAATCATTGGATTATTGCCCTTATTGGATACGGCGATATAAGCTGGCGGTATGAGCCAATTCCACGGGTATGTTTTCCTGATTATATAAATATGCGAGGTTTGATAACCCGCCTTAGCTTTTGACGTTAAATCGCCAGTATGTTTAAGCTTGAATGGCCTTAATTCTAGTCGTTTCTATACTTGCATAATGACTATATTATGTTTAGGTGGTTACCCGCCCTGGCTTTTGACGTTAAGTCGCCAGGGCATATGTTGTTTAAACTCTGTGCAGGATTTACAAAGCTATGACTTACATAAATGATTAAGTTCAAAGCCCATCATCAAAGATTGAAATTGGTGTCTCTAAAGGGTTATCAATTCTTGATTTTCTCAAAGGCTATAAATCGCCGGGTTATAAAAATTCCGGCTTACAATGGAGGCGTATTAAATTGTCATCGGCCAAGAGCCGCCGGGTATTTAAACTCCGGATTTACTTATCAACAAATGAGGTATTCAAAGTCTCTTTGGCGCAAATGGCTATTATTTTATCAATGGATATGATTTATTCTACAATGGAAGGAATAGTCCCGAGTCGCTGCAGGCTTACGACCCGGCACTCGGGGGCTACATTATTTAAATTGCGATTACATCAAATATGCAAGTTCCATGTCACTGCCAGCATGCATCATGGCACTTGGGGGCTAATGTAAAGTCACTTTTTGTTCAACTTATTGATGACCCGACTCATCACATTGTAATGAGCCGACTCTTGGGGGCTACCAATTGCTCCTGTCAAAAATTCAAGGTACACAAGCATTAATCCATTATATTGAATGGTCCACTATTCAGTTGGTAGAGTACAAAGCTCTTAACCTTGTGGACGTGGGTTCAAGCCCCATGGTGGAAATTATATTATATGATGTTATTATCAATAAATTATATACAAAGTCCCAGCTCAGTATTATCTTACTAAGACGGCCCTTGGGGGCTACACGTTGATGTTCAAGTTTACATGGTTATATCTACAAAGTCCCCGCTCATTATTGCATAATGACCCGGCCCTTGGGGGCTGCACTGGTTGAAGTTTTCATGAGCATAAGGCAATTACAAGTCCTAAGTTGCTGCAAGCATGACAACCTGGCACTTGGGGCTACAGGTGATATGCATATAAGGGAGAAAAATCTTCAAATTCTCAGTTTGGAGTAGACCAGATTAACCCGGTGTCTACAACAATCATGACCCGGCATCATTTATTTATAACCCGGTAATTTTGGCAATCATAAATCGGCAAGATCTACATCTTTAAGCCGACTGAATATTAGTTGAATATTTCAAGACCAATATTTTTGTCAAGTCAGAGCATTGAATGCCGACTCAAATGGATTATTCCTTATAATATTTCTCTACAAGAGCCAATGTCAGCAAATTGGTTATGAAGATGGCCTATTGACCCGGATTTTTTAGTAGAAGTGCCTGGATTTTTGCATTGGCAAAGTTTTGACATATCTATTAAGAGAGATTTGCTATAAGATCTTGAATATGCATCCATGAGGAAATGACAAGGAGTTAAAGATGATCAGGTGCCGGTTCAGGAAATTTTTTAACCCGGAGCACAACCTATCAAGTTTGTTCTTGTGTTTATTTTGTAGAATCAGTTTAAAATGGATAAATCCAAATTAAACTAGGGGCTAATGTCAGGGATATACCCCGCGGTATGACCCGGCCGGACTTGGCGCTTCATCGTAACCCGCCGGAGGATTGGCGACTCACAGGTCTGGCGGTTCACTGGTGTGACAACTCACGAGCCTGGCGACTCAATGATGGTCCCGACGGCGGGTCAGATGGATGACAAGGGCCCAAGGCCTAGTAGGTCGGCTCATGTTATTATGGGCCGGCTTAAGACGGAAGGCATGAGGAATATTTCCTTTACAAGGAAGCAAGACCCGTACTTGTATCCGACTTGTAATAGAGAATAAGTTAGTTCTAATCCTACTAGGACTCTACATGTAAGCCGCCTCTTCAACTTACATAAGGAGGGCAGGGCTCCCCAAAGAGGAGGAAGCAAGAAGAAACAATCTCTAGGGCTAAATACAAAGAGTCGGTTTACCGGCGACTCCCTCATGATCATAATGAGACCTAGCCACAAACTGCATGTAGGGTTATTACCGGATGATGTTTCCCGGGGCCCGAAGCTGTCTAAACCCTTGTCTTGTGTTGCGTCTCTCGATTCCGCTCAATCCCTCTCAAGCTACCACATAGATGCGTTGGCCTCGCAACTAAGTACTCACACTAGGACATCTGCCGTGACAATTCCACGATAGAACCCATCTAATAAGTCTAGGTTTAGCATCTTTCTTTTCCATAAGGCATTTAATAGCAGCATGATCAGTGTGAATAGTTACTTTAGAATCAACAATATAAGGTCTGAACTTATCACAAGCAAAAACAACTGCTAAAAATTCATTTTCAGTGGTAGCATAATTTCTCTAGGCATTGTCTAGAGTTTTACTAGCATATTGGATAACATTTAATTTCTTATCAACTCTTTGTCCTAGAACAGCCCTTACAGCATAATCACTAGCATCACACATAATTTCAAAGGGTAAATTCCAATCAGGTGGCTGAACAATAGGTGCAGAAATCAATGCTTTCATAAGTATTTCAAATGCTTCTACACAATCATCGTCAAAGACAAAAGGAATATCTTTTTGTAATAGATTAGTTAGAGGCTGAGAAATTTTTGAGAAGTCCTTAATGAACCTCCTATAAAAAATGGCGTGACCGAGGAAGCTTCTTATACCTTTGATGTCCTTGGGACACAACATCTTTTCAATAGCATCAACTTTAGCTTTGTCAACTTCAATACCTATTTCAGAAATTTTATGCCCCAAGACAATACCTTCATTAACCATAAAGTGGCATTTCTCCCAATTCAGAACAAGATTAGTTTCTTCACATCTCTGCAAAACTCGATCAAGGTTTCTCAAGCAATCATCAAAAGGGGATCCATAAATGGAGAAATCGTCCATGAAAACCTCACATGTCTTTTCACAAAAGTCAGAGAATATAGCCATCGTGCATCTTTGAAAGGTAGCAGGTGCATTACACAAACCAAAAGGCATACGTCTATAACAAAAGTACCGAAAGGGCAAGTATAAGTGGTCTTTGATTGATCATCAGCTGACACAAGTATTTGAGAGAAGCCGGAGTAACCATCTAGAAAGCAAAAATGTGTGTGTTTGGATAATCTTTCTAGCATTTGATCAATAAAAGGTAAGGGGAAATGATCTTTTTTAGTAACCTTATTTAATTTGAGGAAAACAATTATCATCCTATAACCTGTAATAATTCTTTGCGGGATCAACTCATCTTTATCATTAGGAACAACAGTAATACCTCCCTTCTTGGGAACACAATGAACAGGATTTACCCACTTACTATCAGCAACGGGTGTAACATCCCAAATTTGCAATTTGGAATGTTATACATAGTCATCCATGCATATCATATTTTATTCGCCTTTCGTCTCGCGATCCTCAAAAATCCTAAGCAACTCAAGGACCTTCGGAGAGAGTTGGGGATTTCCCGGTTTTCATATTTGATTCTTTTATCAAATAATGAAACGAGGATTTGATTTTAATCATTTCTCTCCGAAAAATATTTCACATTTAAAATTAAAGAGAGGAGATAATATGACTTCTCCAAGATAATTGAAATATTGGAGGAAAAATATTAAAATCAAATATATGTTTTATTTGGATTTTACTGCAATTTTGTTTGCATTAGAAAAAATTGCATGTTTTCAAAATGGCATTTTAGGGCCAAGAAAATGTTCATCTTGTTCTAAATATTTTATTTAGACGGTGAAAATTTGTTTTGGCATTTTTAGATTTTTATTTATTTTTCTAGGATTTTTCTTATCGGCGGAATTATTATTATTTTTTAAAAAGAGTTCCCGCTTCCGACTGGGCCTAAGGCCTAGCCGCCGCCGCCTCCCGCGCGCGCGCGCGCCACCACCGCCGCCGACTCGGACTAGGAGTCCGAGCCGGACTCCTCTCCGCCGCCGCGCCTTGCCCCCTCCTCCAAGACGCCACCCCGCCCCCTTTATAAGCCGCCACCCCGCCGCCCAAACCGCCACCCCACTGCCGCCTGCCCCGCCGCCCCAAGCCACAGCCACCGCCGCCGCCTGCCTTGCCGCAGCCGCAGCCGAGCCCCGCCGCCGCCGCTTGCCGCCACGGCCGCCGAGCCATCGCCGCCCCGCGAGCCGCCGCCCCGCAGCCCGCACCCCGCCCCGCCGGAGCCCCTCGCCGGAGGTAACCGCCGGATCCGCCGCCGGTTTTTTATAAAAACCGTCCTTTTTTTAGAAACCCTAGATCCATTTTTTTGTTTCACCGATTTTTTCGGTTCTTCTAGTTAGCGGACGTTCGTCCGAACGTTTGTTTTAACGAAAGGTTTTCGCCCGTTAGATACAACTAGCGAACGCTCGTTCGTTAGTCTATTCGTCAGTTTTCTTTTATCGGATTTATTCCGCGATTTTCTCTGATCGCGATTTCTGATCCAATCTTAGTTTTTATTTTTCTTTTCGCTCGTTAGTCGGAATCAGGCGATTCAAGCGCCTGGATATTCGTCTCGAAACCCTCTTTCCGTTTAACCAACTCAAACAAGTTTTCTCTACTGTAAAATTTGACCTAGTTTCAGATTAGTAAACGAAGCTTCTTTCTTTCGCCATTTGAGTTTCGTTGCTCCGTTGATTTGATTCTTTTTGCGAACCAGAGTTCTTAATTTGAACTTTCTGGTCAACCTCTTTTATTTGAGGTTTGCTTGTGCATCGTTGCTTGTTACTTATGTATGCTATTGTTTGCTTGCGATAGAACACCCGGAGTGTGAAGCATGCTACTACGAGTCCCTAGGTTTCGCAGATCGTCAGCAAGGCAAGTAACACTTTGATCATACCCCTTTATAACCCAGTTTTGATGCATTAGTTCCAATCCTTAAACATTGCAAGATTAGGATGTCATTAACTTGCGAGTTGGGAAGTAGTTGATGAGGTAGAACCTATTGCCCTGTTACATTCAAACCCTTGGGAGTTACTCTACGTGTTGCTTATATTACTATGCTATGCTATGCTCGTAGACGTGGTTTGGGTTTGAGTGAAATCCATGACAGATGTGAGATTGTTAAATTAATGGTTCAACTTAAGGTGGCAACTTAATCAAACAACTGGGTGGATTGAGGCACCTGGAGTACCCAGTGTTGCTTGCATTTTTTTTTGAAATCCCGGAGTACCCGTGTGATCTTCCTATGGACCGCCACCCAGGCTCAAAGGGAACTGAGATGATTCATGCTAGAAACTTCCGTGTGCAGCCACAAGCTAATATGGGCTCTAGCATAGTTGAGTAAGTTACATGAAGCTCTTGAAGAGGCAGATCAGCAGGTAGTGAGATGTAGGTTTGGTATGGTCTGTCCGGAGTAGAGAGTTAATGTTTCTGAAAGATTGTGTCTCGGTCATTCGTTTCTCAAACACCATGTAGTGCGAGAAATCCAACGGAGGCGATTGAGTCTTGTGGGGAAAAGTGTGCAAACCTCTACAGAGTGTACAATCTAATCATGGTTAGCCGTGTCCCCGGTTATGGACAATTCTTGAGTATCTAGTACTTGGGTTATCACATGCATCTAATCATATTTAATTAATATTGTTGGGTTGTTAATCACTTTAATTGGGATTGAGTTGGAGGAACCTTCTCAATGATGTTTCAACTACCATGATAGTAAAATTAAAATCTATTCCTTTGTTGTAGGGAAAAATTGGCTTTTGGCAAAAACTATAAACCATAGAGCTTTCCACCAGCCAAATATGCATGTAGTGATAGCATTATTCTGTTCTTGCTCTACTGTATTACATTGCCAGCATATTCCATGTGATGACCCATTTTTGGGCTGCAACGTATTATGTTGCAGAATTTTGAAACGAGGAGTAAGGTTCGTTAGGTCATTGTCGTGCAGCTCAGCTATGCCATTGGAGTTGATGGACTCACTTCATCTTCCAAGCCTTCCGCTGTTACCGTATTAGATGGCCTTAAGCCATATTATTGTAATAAGTTCTCTCTTGAGACATTCGATGTACTAAGTGTGTGATTACTACTCTGTTATAAATCCTTCGAGTACTGTGTGTGTCAGCATTACCGATCCAGGGATGACACTGAAGCACAGAGACTTGACCATCTGAGGTCGGGTCGCTACAAGATGGTATCAGAGCCAGGTTGAGTGTAGGACACGACCACTAAGATAAACCCTAGGTCACACCTCTCTTCTCATTTCTGACTCCTCTCCATTTTCTACTCTTTAGGATGACGAAGATGAAGAACAAGTTTGCACAACCGGATGAAGACACTCCTTTTGGACGTCACTTGAAGGAAGTCACTAGGTACTTGAACATTGGAATACCAAGCTTCACCGGGACATACAACGCCACTTTACCTGAAGAGGAGCGCTGGATGATTCAAGTACAAGTTCTAGGAAGGACGTTCTCGCCAACTTCTAAACCCATAGAGTTTTCTTTCGAAGCACCCACCTGGAGTCTAGGTAAGAGCATGGCAGCCCACATTACCATTGGACGCATTGGAGAAGTTTACAACAGGGAGCTTAAGGACACTATTTACCAAATATGTGGGCGCTGAGACGAGCAATGGGAAGTAATCAGCACCAGGAAGGATAGTCCATTGCAGCTTTCATCCAGGAGTTAAACCAGCACATCCGACTTCAGGAAAACCAGATGTGCGCGGACATGATGGACTTAAAGAAGGCGAAGACTAGGATCATTGAGCTGGAGGAAGAACTCAAGTTTACACTCGATGGATATGAGGAGGAAATCAAGACACTACTGGAGAAGAATGACGACCTAGTCAAGAAGATCGGAGTATTCATGGGAGGACCAGCACCAATAGAAGAATAAGAAGAACCCAAGGAGATATGCCCCGAGGACTACATCATCATCGACGACACCGATTCCGATCCTAGTGATGATGACTTTGAAGACGAAGCTAGAGCTGACATCATGGAGTCTTCCACCGATCAAAATTTCTAGATGACTACCATATATCACTAGTATTCCCCCATGTATTTAGTAGTAGTTGAGCACTTGTTCGATAGTTCTAGATAGTTTGTATGCCCTTGCTTGATTGATTGGGTGAAATGATTGTGTTTGTCTCATGTGCATATGGGTAGTGCTTTCTCATTAGACCTCTTTTCTATTCTAAATCTCTTCCATCTAAACCCCTTAGATGCCTCCGAGACATGACACCGGTTTTTCCTTCCCAGCGGAGCTCACCCAGTTGATCCAACAGAAGAATACTTTGATGCAATTGCTAGTTCAGAATCAGGGCAACAACAACAACAACAACAACAACCCGCCGTCCGTGGACAACCTAGCCCGTTTTCTAAGGTTACAACCGCCGGTGTTTTCCAGTAGCACCGAGCCCATAGTTGCGGACGATTGGCTACGCCGTATTGGAAGGGAGTTGACCACCGCAGGTTGCACAGATGCTGAGAGAGTGCGCTTTGCCGCACATCAATTGGATGGACCAGCAGCCTCATGGTGGGAGAATTACACAGCCACTTTCCCTATAGCCAATGTCACTTGGGACCAGTTTCAGCAAGCTTTCCGCACAGCCCATGTCTCCACTAGAGCTATGCAAATGAAGAAGCAGGAGTTCCGCAACCTACGCCAGGGGGACCGTACTGTGGCTCAGTACGTGGATGAGTTTAGCAAGTTATCTCACTATGCCCCTGATGATGTGGCTATAGATGCCGCGAAGCAGGAGAAGTTTATGGAAGGGTTGAATGATGAGATGAGCATGCAGTTGATGGTAGCAACCTTCAACAACTACCAGGATTTGGTAGATAAGGCTCTTATGATTGAAGGGAAGCAGCAGCAGATTGAGAGCCGCAAGAGAAAGTATGGACAAGGGAAGTATAACTCTAGAGCTCAGCAGAAACCTCGCCTAACCCCGAACTCGGGAGGACTTGTTCATAACCATGGAGGTCACAACCACACTGGAGGAGGATCGCATAACCACAATGGTGCTAAGAATGGGAATGTGAACGGAACCAACAATAATCATAACCGCCCCAACCTAGCCACACCCGCCAAAAGGGACTTAAGTCATGTTACTTGTTTCAAGTGCGGGAAGACTGGACACTACGCCACGGAGTGCCCTGAAGGAAAGAATGGAAATGGAAATGGGAGCGCTAGGAAGAAGCCAAATCCATTCAACAAAGGACAAGTGAACCACGTTAGCTTGGAGGAGGTTGAAGAGCAGCCGGACGCGGTAATAGGTAAGTTTTTGGTTAAATCATTTACCGCTCTTGTTCTTTTCGATACTGGTGCATCACATTCATACATATAAAGGGGATTCATGGATAAGTTTAAACTACCAACCCAAACCCTTAGGACCCCTCTTTTAGTAAGTTCACCCGAAGCAGAGTTTATGGCTAGCCGATGGTGTGACCAGATACCCTTAACCATTGGTACACATGTTTTTCCGTCCGACCTAATTATCTTGGAGTCACAAGGATTGGATGTGATATTGGGTATGGACTGGATGTCAAAGTTTGGAGGAAGCATTGACTGTGCTAGTAAGTCGATTTGTCTCACCACCCCGGAAGGGAAAAGGATTAAGTATGTATCTAGGCATGTGCCTAGGAGGAGTCAAGTGAATGCCCTTACGGAAGTTGTTTAGGAGGAAGTGCCTATAGTGAAGGATTACCCGGATGTTTTTCCAGAGGAGTTACCAAGCATGCCACCGGATAGAGACATTGAGTTTTTGATAGAGTTGTTGCCAGGTACAGGACCAATATCCAAGAGACCCTATCGGATGCCCGCAAATGATCTGGAAGAAATGAAGAAACGGATCAAGGAATTATTGGAGAAATGATACATCCGAAGAAGTTCATCACCTTGGGGAGCCCCAGTACTTTTGGTTGAGAAGAAGGATAAATCCCTGAGGATGGTTGTTGATTATCGAGCATTAAATGAAGTGACGATTAAGAACAAGTACCCACTGCCGATGATCAACGATCTGTTTGATCAGTTGCAAGGAGCTAAAGTGTTTCCGAAGATCGATTTGCGATCGGGGTATCATCAGTTGAAGATACGAGAGAAGGACATACCGAAGACAGCGTTCACAACACGATATGGATTATACGAGTACACGGTCATGTCATTGGACTGACTAACGCCCCTGCTTATTTCATGAGCATGATGAACAAGGTGTTCATGGAGTATTTTGACAAGTTTGTTGTGGTGTTTACTGATGATATTATGGTATACTCGAAAAACAAGGAGGAGCACAAGGAGCATTTGCGCTTAGATCTCGAGAAACTCAGGGAACACCAGTTGTATGCTAAGTTTAGCAAATGCGAATTTTGGTTGAAGGAAGTCGGGTTCCTTGGACATGTTATATCGGGAGAAGGTATAGCAGTAGACACCAGCAAAATTCAGTCAGTCACTGAATGGTTGGCACCCACTTCAGTTAGCGAGATCCGCAGTTTTCTTGGACTCGCAGGATACTACCGGAGATTCATCGAGAATTTTTCCGAGATTGCAAAGCCAATGACTGAACTTTTGAAGAAGGATACTAAGTTTAAATGGACTACAAACCCTTGGGAGTTACTCTACGTGTTGCTTATATTACTATGCTATGCTATGCTCATAGACGTGGTTTGGGTTTGAGTGAAATCCATGACAGATGTGAGATTGTTAAATTAATGGTTCAACTTAAGGTGGCAACTTAATCAAACAACTGGGTGGATTGAGGCACCTGGAGTACCCAGTGTTGCCTGTATTTTTTTGGAAATCCCGGAGTACCCGTGTGATCTTCCTATGGACCACCACCCTGGCTCAAAGGGAACTGAGATGATTCATGCTAGAAACTTCCGTGTGAAGCTACAAGCTAATATGGGCTCTAGCATAGTTGAGTAAGTTACATGAAGCTCTTGAAGAGGCAGATCAGCAGGTAGTGGGATGTAGGTTTGGTATGGTCTGTCCGGACTAGAGATTTAATGTTTCTGAAAGACTGTGTCTCGGTCATTCGTTTCTCAAACACCATGTAGTGCGAGAAATCCAACGGAGGCGATCGAGTCTTGTGGGGAAAAGTGCGCAACCTCTGCAGAGTGTACAATCTAATCATGGTTAGCCGAGTACCCGGTTATGGACAATTCTTGAGTATCTAGTACTTGGGTTATCACATGTATCTCATCATGTTTAATTAATATTGTTGGGTTGTTAATCACTTTAATTGGGATTGAGTTGGAGGAACCTTCTCAATGATGTTTCAACTACCATGATAGTAAAATTAAAATCTATTCCTTTGTTGTAGGGAAAAATTGGCTTTTCGCAAAAACTATAAACCATAGAGCTTTCCACCAGCCAAATATGCATGTAGTGATAGCATTATTCTGTTCTTGCTCTAGTGTGTTAGATTGCCAGCATATTCCATGTGCTGACCCGTTTTCGGGCTGCAACGTATTATGTTGCAAACTTTTCAGACGAGGAGTAAGGTTCGTTAGGTCGTTGCCGTGCAGCTCAGCTATGCCGTTGGAGTTGATGGACTCACTTTATCTTCCAAGCCTTCCGCTGTTACCATATTAGATGGCCTTAAGCCATATTATTGTAATAAGTTCTCTCTTGAGACATTCGATGTAATAAGTGTGTGATTGCTACTCTGTTATAAATCCTTCTAGTACTGTGTGTGTCAGCATTACCGATCCAGGGGTGACACTGAAGCACAGAGACTTGACCATCTGAGGTCGGGTCGCTACAACGGGATAAATTATACCTGCCTCAAGGAGCTTTAGTATTTCTTTTCTTACCACTTCTTTCATCTTAGGATTCAGCCGTCGTTGATGATCAATAACTGGTTTGGCGTCTTCCTCCAAATTTATTTTGTGTTGACATAGAGTGGGACTAATGCCCTTATGATCATCAAGAGTGTATCCAATAGTAGCATGGTGCTTCTTTAGAGTTTTCAGTAATTTCTCTCCCTCCTTCTCTGAAAGGTTAGCACTAATAATAACAGGATATATTTTCTTTTCATCAAGATAAGCATATTTAAGAGTATCAGGTAATGGTTTAAGCTCAAACACAGGATCACCCTTGGGTGGAGGAGGATCCCCTAGGATTTCAATAGGCAAGTTGTGTTTTAGAATAGGCCCCTGTTTAAAGAATACTTCATCTATTTCCCTTCTTTCATTCATGAACATATCATTTTCATGGTCTAGCAAATATTGTTCTAAAGGATCAGTAGGAGGCACGACAATAGAAGCAAGACCAATAATTTCATCTTTACTAGGCAATTCTTTATCATGGGGTTGTCTACGAAATTTAGAAAAATTAAACTCATGAGACATATTCCCTAAACCAATAGAAAAAATATCCTTATTGCAGTCTATCTTAGCATTGACAGTATTCAAGAAGGGTCTACCAAATATAATGGGACAAAAACTATCTTGTGGGGAACCAAGAACAAGAAAATCAGTAGGATATTTAGCCTTCCCACACAAGACTTCAACGTCTCTAACGATCCCAACTGGTGAAATAGTATCTCTATTGGCAAGCTTAATGGTAACATCAATATCTTCTATCTCAGCTGGTGCAATATCATGCATAATTTCTTTGTATAAGGAAATAGGTATTGCACTAGCACTAGCACCCATATCACATAAGCCATGATAACAATGATCTCCTATTTTAACAGAAATAACAGGCATGCCCACGACAGGTCTATGTTTATCTTTAGCACCAGGTTTAGCAATTCTAGCAGTCTCATCACAGAAGTAAATAACCTGCCCATCAATATTATCGGCCAAGAGATCTTTAACCATAGCAGCTTTAGGTTCAACTTTAACTTGCTCGGGGGGTTTAAGTGTCTTAATATTACTTTTGTTAACCACAGTTGAAGCTTTAGCATGATTCTTAATTCTAATAGGGAAAGGTGGTTTCTCAACATAAGCAGTAGGAACAATAGGATCATTATAAGTGATAGTCTTTTCTTCAACTTTAATAGGTGTAACTACTTTTACTTCAACGGGAGGATTATATTTAAACCACTTCTCCTTAGGGAGATCAACATGAGTAGCAAAAGATTCACAGAAAGAAGCTACTATCTCAGAGTCAAGTCCATATTTAGTGCTAAATTTACGGCAAAACATCGGTATCCATAAAAGATTTAACACAATCAAACTTAGGTGTTATACCTGACTCCTTACCTTCGTCGAGATCCCAATCTTCAGAGTTGCATTTAATTCTCTCCAATAAATTCCATTTGTATTCAATAGTCTTCATCATAAAGGAACCAGTACAAGAAGTATCGAGCATGGAGCGATTGTTGTTAGAAAGTCAAGCATAAAATTTTTGAATAATCATTTCTCTTGAGAGCTCATGATTGGGGCATGAATATAACATTGACTTAAGCCTCCCCCAAGCTTTCTCCTTCACGAGGCCAAAAATTATATATATAATTACGATCACGATGAACAAGATGCATTGGAAAAACTTCTGATGGAATTCCAATTTCAATCGCTTATAGTCCCATGATCCCATATCATCACATAGCCTATACCATGTCAATGCATATCCCTTCAAAGATAAAGGGAAGACCTTCTTCTTGATAACATCATCGGGCATACCTGCAAGCTTAAATAATCCACAAACTTCATCCACATAGATTAAGTGTAAGTCAGGATGCAATGTTGTAGCGACCAGACCTCAAACAGTCCGATCTCTGTGCATCAGTGTCATCCCTGGATCGGTAATGCTGACACGCACAGTACTTGAGGATATATAACAGAGTAGCAATCACACACTTATTACATCGAATGTATCAAAAGAGAACATAAAACAATAAGTATGGCTTAAGGCCATCTAAATCGATAACAGCGGAAGGCTTGGAAGATAAAGTGAGTCCATCAACTCCAACGCCATCACTGAGTGAAAGACAACGACCTATGGCTCCTTACTCCTCGTTTGAAAAGTCTGCAACATGATACGTTGTAGCCCGAAACGGGTCAACACATGGAATATGCTGGCAATGTAACACAAGACAAAAATGAACAGAATAATTGCTATCACTACATGCATATATATGGCTGGTGGAGGCTGTATGGTTAATATGTTTTGCGAAAAGCCAATTTTTCCCAACAACAAAGGAATAAATTTTATTTAACTATCATGGTAGTTGTTAAGCATTGAGGAGGTTCCTCCAACTCAATCCCAATTAAACATCATCATTAACCCAGTCAATTTAAATTAAGAGTGATGAGATCCACATGATAATCCAAGAACTAGATACTCAAGATGTCCATAACCGGGGACACGGCTAACCATGATTAGTTTATACACTGCAGAGGTTTGCGCACTTTTCCCCACAAGACTCGAATACATCCATGGTCGGAGATTCAAGACACAGTCTTTCTAAAGCATTAACTCTCTACTCTGGGTAGACTATACCACCTACAACCCACTACATCTGCTAGTCTACCTCTTCAAGAGCTTCACGCAACTTACTCAACTATGCTAGAGCCCATAATAGCTTGTGGCTGCACACGGGAGTTTCTAGCATGAATAATCTTATGATCCCTTTGAGCCTGGGTGGCTGGCCGTAGGATGATCACACGGGTCCTCCAGGATATCCTAGGACAACACTAGATTCTCCAGGTGCCCACAAGCAATCCACCCAGATGTGTATTTAAGTTGCCTCCTTAAGTTGAACCATTAATTAACAAACTCACCACTGTCATGGATACTCTCAAACCCAATCCACGTCTACGAGCATAGCATAGCAAATATAAGCAACGTAGAAGTAACTCCCATAGGTTTGATAATAAATAGGTGAATAGGTACTACCTCATCTACTTCCCAAAACCCACAATTTAATCAGATCCTAACCATGCAATTGTTTTAGGAATGATCTAATGCAATAAAACTGGGTAGTAAAGAGGTATGATCAAAGTGTTACTTGCCTTGCTGATGATCCGTGAAACCTAGAGACTCGTAGTAGCACGCTTCACACTCCGAGTACTCTATCGCAAACAAACAAGCATACAATAAGCACTCAACTATAAGCACGGGTAAAACTCAAATAAGAAGATCTAAACAGAATGTTCAACTTAAGAACTCCGGTTTGCAAAAAGAATCAAATCGAGCAAAGCAACAAAACACAAACTGCGAAAGAAACAAGATCCGTTTACTAATCTGGACTTAGATCATATTTTACAGTACCAAAATCTTGTTCAAGTTGGTTAAACAGAAAGAGGGCTTCGATAAGAAGATCTAGGCGCATGAATCGCCTGATTCCAATAAACAAGCAAAAAGATATACTAGAACGAAGATTAGGGCAGAAATCGCGACCGAAAATAATCGCGGAAAAACCCTGGAAAAAGAAAACTGACGAACAGGCTCATGAATGAACGTTCGTCGTCCGTGGTTAACGGGTGAAAACCGTTCGTTAAAACGAACGTACGAACGGGCGTTCGCTAAATAACTAAACTGAGAAAATGATCTAATAAAAAAAAGGGATCCAGGGCTTCGAAAAAAACGATCGGTTTCCTCGCGAAAACCAATGGTGGCGGCTACCTCCGGTGGTCGGCGAGGCGGCGGCGAGGTCGGGTGGCTCCGGCGGCGGGGCCGGGCGGCGGCAGCGAGGCGGCGTCCAGCGGCAGCGGCGGCGGGGTGCAACGGCGGTGGCGAGCGGGAACGGTGGCGGCGGCGCGTGGCACTGTATCTCTCAGAGGAATATCAGCCATCTCTGCGGGGCACTTCTTCAACTGAGAAACGTGGAACACATCGTGAACTCCTGATAATCCTTCGGGCAATTCCAACTTGTAAGCAACTTCTCCCATACGTTCCAAAACATGGTATGGTCCCACAAAACATGGTGCTAACTTTCCCTTAATTCCAAAGCGCTTCACTCCTCGGAGTGGTGATACACGAAGATACACTCTGTCTCCAACTTCGTAAACTATCTCCTTGCGTTTAGAGTCCGCATAAATCTTTTGCCTGGACTGGGCTACCTTGAGTCTATCGCGGATCAGCTTAACCTTCTCTTCAGACTCTTTAATCAAATCTGGTCCAAATAACTGACGGTCTCCAACCTCATCCCACAACAATGGTGTCCTGCACCTCCTTCCGTACAATGCTTCGAAAGGGGCCATCTTCAAACTGGCTTGATAGCTGTTGTTGTAAGAGAACTCTGCATAAGGCAAATTGTCGTCCCAACTAGATCCATAGTCTAGCGTACAAGCTCTCAACATGTCCTCCAAAATCTGACTGACTCTCTCAGTTTGTCCATCTGTCTACGGGTGAAAGGTTGTACTGAACTCTAGCCTGGTTCCAAACGTCTCATGCAACTGATTCCAAAACTTTAAGGTAAACTGGGTTCCTCTATTTGATACAATGGTCCTCGGAATTCGATGCAGACATACGATCCTGGTCATGTATCTCTTTGCCAACTTAGCACTGGTGTACATGGTCTTGACTGGAATGAAATGAGCTACCTTTGTCAATCGATCGACTACAACCCATATCGAGTCATAGCCTGAACAGGTCATGGGCAATCCCGTGATAAAGTCAATGCCTAGTTTATCCCACTTCCATTCGGGTATCGGCAATGGCTGTAGCAATCCAGCTGGCTTCTGATGTTCTGCCTTCACTCTCTGACATACATCACAAACTGCTACATACTCCGCAATATCCTTTTTCATTTCGGTCCACCAGAATCTATCCTTCAAATCCAGATACATCTTTGTATTTCCTGGGTGAATCGAATACGGCAAATCACGGGCCTCTTGTAGAATCAACTTCCTGATCTCTAGATCATTAGGCACATAAACGTGATCCTCAAACCATAGGGTATCATGCTCATCCTCACGAAATCCCTTAGCTTTTCCTTTGCTCATTCTTTCCTTTATCTCAGCAATCTCCATGTCCGTCTTCTGGGCTTCCCTGATCTTATCCATCAAAGTAGACTAAATCTCCAATGCTGCTACATAACCTCTTGGAACTATTTCCAAATATAGCTCATGAAGATCCTCCGCTAACACCTTGGGTAACTCTCTGGTCATGAGTGTATTGACATGGCTCGTGCGGCTCAACGCATCGGCTACTACGTTAGCCTTTCCGGGATGATAATGCTTTCATATCATAATCCTTAATGACCTACAACCATCTCCTCTGTCTGAGATTCAACTCCTTCTGCGTGAAGATATACTTCAAACTCTTGTGATCCGTGTACACCTCACAATGGTTTCCGATGAGGAAATGTCTACATGTCTTCAACGCATGCACTACGACTGCTAACTCCAAATCATGGGTAGCATAATTCAACTCATGGGGTTTAAGCTGTCGTGAGGCATACGAAACAACTCTTCCCTCCTGCATAAGCACTACTCCAAGTCCTCGACAAGAAGCGTCGCAATACACCTGGTAATCCTTGCGTTGATCTGGAAGAATCAACACTGGAGCTGTAACCAAGCATTTCTTCAACTCCTGGAAACTGGCCTCACATTCCTTAGTCCATTTGAACTTGGCGTCCTTCTTCATCAACTCCGTCATGGGCTTTGCAATCTTCGAGAAATTCTTAATAAACCTCCGGTAGTATCCTGCGAGTCCAAGAAAACTCCGGTCTCTCCAACCGACGTGGGTGCTTCCCAATTTGTCACAGTGACAACCTTGGTAGAGTTTACTGCTATTCCTTCTCCGGATATAACATGTCCGAGGAATCTAACTTCCTTCAACCAAAACTCACACTTTTTGAACTTGGCATATAACTGGTGTTCTCTGAGCTTCCCAAGTACCAAACGCAAATGCTCATTATGTTCCTCTTCATTCTTCGAGTAGACCAGAATATCATCAATGAACACCACTAGGAACTTATCCAAAAAATCCATAAACACCTTGTTCATCATGTTCATGAAATGGGCAGGTGCGTTAGTCAGACCAAATGACATAACGGTATACTCATATAGCCCGTACCTTGTGGTAAAAGTTGTCTTAGGTATATCCTGCTCTCGAATCTTCAGCTGGTGGTACCCTGATCATAGATCGATCTTGGAAAACACCTTAGCTCCTTGCAGCTGGTCAAACAAATCGTTTATCATCGGCAGTGGGTACTTGTTCTTGATCGTCACCTCATTCAATCCACGATAGTCAACAACCATCCTCAGCGATCCATCCTTCTTCTCCACTAGAAGCACTGGTGATCCCCAAGGTGACGAGCTTGGGCGAATATATCCTTTATCCAGTAACTCCTTAATCTGCTTCTTAATTTCCTATAAATCCTTTGCGGGCATCCTGTACGGTCTCTTAGATATTGGCCCTGTTCCCGGCAAAAGTTCGATAAAAAACTCAATGTCTCTATCCGGTGGCATGCCTGGCAACTCTTTTGGAAATACATCCGGGAAATCCTTCACCACTAGTATTTCCTCTTGTACAACTCCTGATAAGGAATTTACTTGAGTCCTATTTGGCACATGCCGGGATACATACTTGATCCTTCTTTCTTCTGGGGTGGTAAGAAAAATCGACTTACTGGCGCAGTCAATGTACCCTTCATACTTCAATAACCAATCCATGCCTAATATCACATCCAGTCCTTGTGACTCCAATACTATTAGGTCTGAGGGAAACAGGTAGTTACCAATCCTTAATGGTAACCGATCACACCAAAGGCTAGTGATATACTCTGCTCCTAGCGAGGTTACTAACATGGTTGTCCTAAGGGTTTGGGTGGCAGTTTAAACTTATCCACAAATCCCCTTGATATTTATGAATGCGATGCACCAGTATCAAAAAGAACGATTGCAGTAAATGACTTAACCAAAAACTTACCTATTACTGCATCGGGTTGCGCTTCAATCTCCTCCACGCTAACGTGGTTCACTTGTCCCCTGTTGAAAGGGTTGGGCTTCTTCCCAGAGCTTCCATTGCCATTTCCATTGTTTGCTTCAGAACATTCTGTGGCATAATGTCCATTCTTCCCGCACTTGAAACAAGTAATGTGACTTAGATCCTTCTTGGCGGGCGTTGCTGGGTTGGTACGGTTTTGGCCGTTGCTTCCTCCATTACCATTTGTCATTCCTGGGGCCACTATGGTTGTGCAATCCCTCCATTGTGGTTGTGACCTCCATGGTTATGTTGAAGGGGTCCTCCCGAGTTTGGGGTAAAACGGGGTCTCTGCTGAGCTCCAGAATTATACTTCCCGTGTCCATACTTCCTCTTACGGTTGTCAATCTGCTGCTGCTTCCCTTCAATCATGAGAGCTCTATCTACCAACTGTTGGTAGTTATTAAAAGTTGCTACCATCAACTGCATGCTCAGCTCATCATTCAGTCCTTCCAGAAACTTCTCCTGTTTAGCTGCATCCGTAGCAACGTCATCTGGGGCATAACGTGCTAGCTTGCTAAAGTCATCCACATACTGGCCAACGGTGCGTCCTCCTTGGCGTAAGTTGCGAAACTCACGCTTCTTCATGGCCATAGCTCCTGCTGATACATGGGCAGTGCGAAAAGGCCTGCTGAAACTGGATCCCATGTAACAGTGTCGATGGGATAGGTGACAGTGTAATTCTCCCACCATGCTGCTGCGGGTCCATCAAGCTGATGTGAGGCAAAACGCCACTCTTTCCGCATCTATGCATCCTGCAGTGGTCAACTCCCTTCCAATCTTGCGGAGCCAATCATCTGCAACTATCGGCTCGGTGCTACTGAGAACACCGGCGGATTCAGCCTTAGAAAACGGGCTAAGTGATCAACAGGTGGTGGTGGTGGTGGTTGTTGTTATTGTTGTTGTTCCCCTGATTCTGTTCTGGACTAGTATCTGCATCAAAGCATTCTACTGCTGGATCAACTGGGTGAGCTCCGGTGGGAAATCAAATCCATTGTCGCGTCTCGGAGGCATCTGATGGGTTTAGAAAAGATGAGAAAACAGAGTAGAATGGGGTCTAGGGGGAAAAACACTACCCATATGCACATAAGACAAACACAATCATATCACTTCAATCAATTCAAACAAGGGCATACAATCGGTCTAACTATCGTTACAGAAGTGCTCGGATTATACTATATACATGGGGGAATACTACTACTGTTATGGTGGTCGACTAGATTGATCAGTAGAAGACTCCATAATATCTGCTCCAGCTTCATCAACAAAGTCATCATCGCTATCATCGGGGCCCGAGTCGGTGTCGTCGATGATGATGTAGTTCTCTGGGCAGGTGGAATCGTCATCTTCTCCTCCTGGCGCAGGGTCTCCCATGAATACTCCCAGCTTCCTTGTTAGGTCGTCATTCTTCTCCACTAGTACGACGATTTCCTCCTCATAATCTTCGCGAGTAGACTGGAGTTCTTCCTCCAGCTCCATGATCCTTGTATTTTCCTTCTTCAGATCTATCATGCCTGCGCACATCTGATTCTCCTAGCGACGAACATGTTGGTTTAACTCCTGGATGAAAGATGCAATAGATCTATCCTTCCTGGTGCTGATCATCTCCCATTGTTCATCTCGGTGCCCACAAATCTGGTAAATAATATCCTTGAGATCCTTGTGGTAAACTTCTCCAATGCGTCCCATGGTGATGTGGGCGGCCATGCTCTTGCCTAGACTCCAGGTGGGTGCGTCAAAGGAAAACTCTATGGGCTCGGTGACTAGCATGAACGTCCTTCCTGGAACTTGAACTTGAATCATCCAGCGCTCCTCTTCTGGTAAAGTAGCGCTGTAAGTCCCGGTGAAGCTTGGTATTATGATGTTCAGGTACCTAGTGACTTCCTTCAAGTGTTGTCCAAAGGGGGTATCTTCATCCGGTTGTGCAAACTTGTTCCTTGCATCCACCATCCTAAAGAGTAGAAAATGGAGAGGGGTCAGAAATGAGAAGAGAGTAGTGATCTAGGGTTTTTAGCTTAGTGGTCGTGTCCTACAGTTAGCGTGTGCTCTGATACCATCATGTAGCCACCAGACCTCAAACAGTCTGATCTATGTGCATCAGTATCATCCCTAGATCGGTAATGCTGACACGCATAGTACTTGAGGATTTATTACAGAGTAGCAATCACACACTTATTACATCAAATGTCTCAAAAGAGAACATAAAACAATAAATATGGCTTAAGGCCATCTAAATCGATAACAGCGGAAGGCTTGGAAGATAAAGTGAGTCCATCAACTCCAACGGCATCACTGAGTGAAAGACAACGACCTATGGTCCCTTACTCGTCGTCTAAAAAGTCTGCAACATGATACGTTGCAGCCCGAAATGGGTCAGCACATGGAATATGCTGGCAATGTAACACAAGAGAAAAATGAACAGAATAATTGCTATCACTACATGCATATATGACTGGTGGAGGCTGTATGGTTAATATGTTTTGCAACAAGCCAATTTTTTCCTACAGCAAAGGAATAAATTTTATTTAACTATCATGGTAGTTGTTAAGCATTGAGAAGGTTCCTCCAACTCAATCCCAATTAAACATCATCATTAACCCAATCAATTTAAATTAAGAGTGATGACATCCACACGATAATCCAAGAAGTAGATACTCAAGATGTCCATAACCGGGGACACGGCTAACCATGATTAGTTTATACACTCTGCAGAGGTTTGCACACTTTTCCCCACAAGACTCGAATACATCCATGGTCGGAGATTCGAGACACAGTCTTTCTGAAGCATTAATTCTCTACTCTGGGTAGACTATACCACCTACAACCAACTACATCTGCTAGTCTACCTCTTCAAGAGCTTCACGCAACTTACTCAACTATGCTAGAGCCCATAATAGCTTGTGGCTGCACACGGAAGTTTCTAGCATGAATAATCTTATGATCCCTTTGAGCCTGGGTGGCGGGCCGTAGGATGATCTCACGGGTCCTCCGGGATATCCTAGGACAACACTGGATTCTCCAGGTGCCCACAAGCAATCCACCGAGATGTGTATTTAAGTTGCCACCTTAAGTTGGACCATTAATTAAAAAACTCACCACTGTCATGGATACTCTCAAACCAAATCCACGTCTACGAGCATAGCATAGCAAATATAAGCAACGTAGAAGTAACTCCCATAGGTTTGATAATAAACAGGTGAATAGGTACTACCTCATCTACTTCCCAAAACCCACAATTTAATCAGATCCTAACCATGCAATTGTTTGAGGACTGATCTAATGCAACAAAACTGGGTAGTAAAGAGGTATGATCAAAGTGTTACTTGCCTTGCTGATGATCCGTGAAACCTAGAGACTCATAGTAGCACGCTTCGCACTCCGGATACTCTATCGCAAACAAACAAGCATACAATAAGCACTCAACTAGAAGCACGGGTAAAACTCAAATAAGAATATCTAACCAGAATGTTCAACTTAAGAACTCCAGTTTGCAAAAAGAATCAAATCGAACGAAACAACAAAACACAAACTACGAAAGAAACAAGATCCGTTTACTAATCTGGACTTAGATCAAATTTTATAGTACCAAAATCTTGTTCAAGTTGGTTAAACAGAAAGAGGGCTTTGATACGAAGATTTAGGTGCTTGAATCGCCTGATTCCGATAAACGAGCAAAAAGATATACTAGAACGAAGATTAGGGCAGAAATCACGATCGAAAATAATCGCGGAAAAACCCTGGAAAAAGAAAACTGACGAACAGGCTAATGAATGAACGTTTATCGTCCACGGTTAACGGGTGAAAACCGTTCGTTAAAACGAACATACGAACGGGCGTTCGCTAAATAACTAAACCGGAAAAAAACGATCTAATAAATCACGGGATCTAGGGCTTCGAAAAAAACCGATCGGTTTCCTCGCGAAAACAGATGGCGGCGGCAGCTACCTTCGGCGGTCAGCGAGGTCGGGCGGCTCCGGCGGCGGGGCCGGGCGGCGGCGGCGAGGCGGCGTCCGGCGGCGGCTGGGTGTGCAACGGCAGCGGCGGCGAGCGGGACCGGTGGCGGCGGCGCGCGGCGCTGGCGGCGGCGGCGCGCGGCGGGGCTGGCGACTTGGGCCTCGGGGTCGCGGGCCTTCGGCTTATACAGCCACCCGGGCGTAGTGTCCAGGTCGGACATGGCCCGGTAAGTCGGTTGAATTTTTTTTAAATAATTCCGCTCATGAAAACGAATTAAAGAAATACTAAACGGACTCCAAAAATCATGAAATAAATTTTCCCCGTCCTCTAAAAATCTACCGGACAAGGTGAACATTTATTTGGGCTTCTAATGCAATTTTGAAAAACGCAAACTTTTCCTAATTCAAATAAAATAGCGATAAAAACTCCGAATAAAATCTTATTTGATTCTAATATGAAATCTCCAATATTTCTTTATTTTGGGGAAGTCATTTTATACCCTCTCTTTTATTTTTCATAAAAGAAATATTCGAAGAGAAAATAATTAAAATCAAACGATCCTCTTTTCAAAATTTGAGAAAACTCAAATATGAAAATAACGAAATCCCCAACTCTCTCCGTGGGTCCTTGAGTTGTGTAGAATTTCTAGGATCGAACCAAAATTCAATAAAATATGATATGCAATGATGATCTAATGCATAACATTCCAAATTGGGAATTTGGGATGTTACAAACCTACCCCCCTTAATATGAATCTCGCCCTCGAGATTCGGGTTGGCTAGAAAATAGGTGAGGGTGATCCTTCCGTAGGTCTTCCTCTCATTCCCAGGTGGCTTCATCCTCAGTATGGTGGCTCCACTGAACTTTACAGAACTGGATAACCTTGATGCGTGTGACTTGGCTAGCAAAATCAAAAATCTTGACTGGTTTCTCCTCGTAGGTCAAGTCGCTATCCAACTGAATCGCTTCCAGTGGCACTGTATCTCTCAGAGGAATATCAGCCATCTCTGTGTGGCACTTCTTCAACTGAGAAACATGGAACACATCGTGAACTCCTGACAATCCTTCGGGCAATTCCAACTTGTAAGCAACTTCTCCCATACGTTCCAAAACATGGTATGGTCCCACAAAACATGGTGCTAACTTTCCCTTAACTCCAAAGCGCTTCACTCCTCGGAGTGGTGATACACGAAGATACACTCTGTCTCCAGCTTCGTAAACTATCTCCTTGCGTTTAGAATCCGCATAAATCTTTTGCCTGGACTGGGCTACCTTGAGTCTATTGCGAATCAGCTTAACCTTCTCTTCAGACTCTTTAATCAAATCTGGTCCAAATAACTGACGGTCTCCAACCTCATCCCACAACAATGGTGTCCTGCACCTCCTTCCGTACAATGCTTCGAAAGGGGACATCTTCAAACTGGCTTGATAGGTGTTGTTGTAAGAGAAATCTGTGTAAGGCAAATTGTCGCCCCAACTAGATCCATAGTCTAGTTTACAAGCTCTCAACATGTCCTCTAAAATCTGATTGACTCTCTCAATCTGTCCATCTGTCTACGGGTGAAAGGTTGTACTAAACTCTAGCCTGGTTCCCAATGTCTCATGCAACTGATTCCAAAACTTTGAGGTAAACTTGGTTCCTCTATTTGATACAATGGTCCTCAGAACTCCATGCAGACATACGATCTTGGTCATGTATATCTTTGCCAACTTAGCACTGGTGTACATGGTCTTGACTGGAATGAAATGAGCTACCTTCATCAAACGATCGACTACAACCCATATCGAGTCGTAGCCTGAACGGGTCCTGGGCAATCCCGTGATACAGTGCATGCCTAGTTTATCCCACTTCCATTTGGGTATCGGCAATGGCTGTAGCAATCCAGCTGGCTTCTGATGTTCTGCCTTCACTCTCTGACATACATCACAAACTGCTACATACTCCGCAATATCCTTCTTCATTCCGGACCACTAGAATCTATCCTTCAAATTCAGATACATCTTGGTATTTCCTGGGTCAATCGAATACGGCGAATCATGGGCCTCTTGCAGAATCAACTTCCTGATCTCCAGATCATTAGGCACATAAACGTGATCCTCAAACCATAGGGTATCGTGCTCATCCTCACAAAATCCCTTAGCTTTTCCTTTGCTCATTCTTTCCTTTATCTCAGCAATCTCCTTGTCCTTCTTCTGGGCTTCGCTCAGCTTATCCATCAAATTAGACTGAATCTCCAATGCTGCTACATAACCTCTCGGAACTATTTCCAAACATAGCTCACGAAGATCCTCCGCTAACTCCTTGGGTAACTCTCCGGTCATGAGTGTATTGACATGGCTCTTGCAGCTCAACGCATCGGCTACTACGTTAGCCTTTCCGGGATGATAATGCAACTTCATATCATAATCCTTAATGAGCTCCAACCATCTCCTCTGTCTGAGATTCAACTCCTTCTGCGTGAAGATATACTTCAAACTCTTGTGATCCGTGTACACCTCACAATGGTTTCCGATGAGAAAATGTCTCCATGTCTTCAACGCATGCACTACGCCTGCTTACTCCAAATCATGGGTAGCATAATTCAACTCATGGGGTTTAAGCTGTCCTGAGGCATATGAAACAACTCTTCCCTCATGCATAAGCACTGCTCCAAGTCCTCGACGAGAAGCGTCGCAATACACCTGGTAATCCTTGCATTGATCTGGAAGAATCCACACTGGAGCTGTAACCAAGCGTTTCTTCAACTCCTGGAAACTGGCCTCACATTCCTCAGTCCATTTGAACTTGGTGACCTTCTTTAACAACTCCGTCATGGGCTTTGAAATCTTCGATAAATTCTTAATAAACCTCCGGTAGTATCCTGCGAGTCCAAGAAAACTATGGATATCTCCAACCGACGTGGGTGCTTCCCAATTTGTCACAGTGACAACCTTGGTAGAGTCTACTACTATTCCTTCTCCGGATATAACATGTCCGAGGAATCCAACTTCCTTCAACCAAAACTCACACTTTCTGAACTTGGCATATAACTGGTGTTCTCTAAGCTTCCCAAGTACCAAACGCAAATGCTCCTTATGTTCCTCTTCATTCTTGGAGTAGACCAGAATATCATCAATGAACACCACGAGGAACTTATCCAAAAACTCCATAAACACCTTGTTCATCATGTTCATGAAACAGGCAGGTGCGTTAGTCAGACCAAATGACATAACGGTATACTCATATAGCCCGTACCTTGTGGTAAAAGCTGTCTTAGGTATATCCTGCTCTCGAATCTTCAGCTGGTGGTACCCTAATCGTGGATCGATCTTGCCTTAGCTGCACCTTAGCTCCTTGAAGCTGGTCAAACAAATCGTTTATCATCGGCAGTGGGTACTTGTTCTTGATCGTCACCTCATTCAATCCATGATAGTCAACAACCATCCTCAGCGATCCATCCTTCTTCTCCACTAGAAGCACTGGTGATCCCCAACGTGACGATCTTGGGCGAATATATCATTTATCCAGTAACTCCTTAATATGCTTCTTAATTTCCTATAAATCCTTTGCGGGCATCCTGTACGGTCTCTTAGATATTGGCCCTGTGCCCGGCAAAAGTTCGATCAAAAACTCAATGTCTCTATCCGGTGGCATGCCTGGCAACTCTTTTGGAAATACATCCGAGAAATCCTTCACCACTGGTACTTCCTCCTATACAATGATACGTCCATTTTGCATCATGCTTTTATATCGATATTTATTGCATTATGGACTGTTATTTCACTTTATGTCACAATACTTATGGCTATTCTCTCTTATTTTACAAGGTTTACATAAGGAGGGAGAATGCCGGCAGCTTGGAATTCTGGGCTGGAAAAGGAGCAAATATTAGAGACCTATTCTGCGCAACTCCAAAAGTCCTAAAACTCCACGGAACATCCTAAAACAAATAAAGAAAAATCCTCGTCAAAGATGAAGGCCAGGGGCCCACACCCTGCTCATGAGGGTGGGGGGCCCCCCCTAGGGCGCGCCCCCTACCTCGTGGGCCCCCTGGTGGCTCTCCGATGTCCATCTTCTCCTATATGAAGTCTTTCGATGAGAAAAAAATGAGGGAGGAACTTTTTGGGACGAGACTCCGCCGCCACGAGGCGGAACCTTGGCGGATCCAATCTAGAGCTCCGGCAGAGCTGTTCTGCCGGGGATACTTCCCTCCGGAGGGGGAAATCATCACCATCGTCATCACCAACGCTCCTCTCATCGGGAGAGGGCAATCTCCATCAACATCTTCACCAGCACCATCTCATCTCCAAACCCTAGTTCATCTCTTGTATCCAATTCTTGTCTCAAAGTCCGGGATTGGTGCTAGTAGGTTGCTAGTAGTGTTGATTACTCCTTGTAGTTGATGCTAGTTGGTTTATTTGGTGGAAGATCATATGTTCAGATCCTATATGCATATTATTACCCCTCTGATTATGAACATGAATATGCTTTGTGAGTAATTACGTTTGTTCCTGAGGACAAGGGAGAAGTCTTGCTATTAGTAGTCATGTGAATTTGGTATTCGTTTGATATTTTGATAAGATGTATGTTGTCTAGCCTCTAGTGGTGTTATGTGAACGTCGACTACATAACACTTCACCATTATTTGGGCCTAGAGGAAGGCATTGGGAAGTAATAAGTAGATGATGGGTTGCTAGAGTGACAGAAGCTTAAACCCTAGTTTATGCGTTGCTTCGTAAGGGGCTGATTTGGATCCACATGTTTCATGCTATGGTTAGGTTTACCTTAATACTTTTGTTGTAGTTGCGGATGCTTGTAATAGAGGTTAATCATAAGTGGGATGCTTGTTCAAGTAAGAACAGCACCCAAGCACCGGTCCACCCACATATCAAATTATCAAAGTACCGAACGCGAATCATATGAACGTGATGAAAACTAGCTTGACGATATTCCCATGTGTCCTCGGGAGCGCTTTTCCTATTATAAGAGTTTGTTCCGGCTTGTCCTTTGCTACAAAAGGATTGGGCCACCTTGCTGCACTTTATTTACTTTTGTTACTCGTTGCTCGTTACAATCTATCTTGTCACAAAACTATCTGTTACCACTTATTTCAGTACTTGCAGAGAATACCTTGCTGAAAACCGCTTATCATTTCCTTATGCTCCTCGTTGGGTTCGACACTCTTACTTATCAAAAGGACAACGATAGATCCCCTATACTTGTGGGTCATCAAGAATCTTTTCTGGCGCCGTTGCCGGGGAGTGTAGCGCCTTTGGTAGGTGGAATTTGGTAAGGAAAAATTTATATAGTGTGCTGAAATTTACTGTCACTTGTTACTATAGAAAGTAATTCTCTGAGGGGCTTGTTCGGGGTATCTTCACCCCGTCCAGTAGAGCAAAGAGTTGCTCCTCAACCTACTGAACCTATTGAAAATGAAACTCCTTTTGAATTTCCTTCGGGTATGATGGAAAAACTGCTAGCTAACCCTTTTACAGGAGATGGAACAAAGCATCCTGATGAGCACTTAATATATGTGGATGAAGTTTGTGGATTATTTAAGATTGCAGCTATACCCGATGATGTTGCTATGAAGAAGGTCTTCCCCTTATCTTTGAGGGGAGATGCATCGACATGGTATAGGCTATGTGATGATATGAGATCATGGGACTATAAAAGATTGAAGTTGGAATTTCATCAAAAGTATTACCCTATGCATCTTGTTCATCGTGATCGCAATTATATATATAATTTCTGGCCCCGCGAAGGAGAAAGCATCGCTCAAGCTTGGGGAGGCTTAAATCAATGTTATATTCATGCCCCAATCATGAGCTCTCAAGAGAAATAATTATGCAAAGTTTTTATGCTCGGCTTTCTGAAAACAATCGCACCATGCTCAATACTTCTTGTGCTGGCTCTTTTATGATGAGGACTATTGAATTCAGATGGAATTTATTGGATAGAATTAAACGCAACTCTGAAGATTGGGACCTCGACGAAGGTAAGGAGTCAGGTATGACACCTAAGTTTGATTGTGTTAAATCTTTTATGGATACCGATATTTTCCATAAGTTTAGCACTAAATATGGACTTGACTCTGAGATAGTAGCTTCTTTCTGTGAATCTTTTGCTACTTATGTTGATCTCCCTAAGGAGAAGTGGTTTAAATATCATCCTCCCATAGAAGTAAAAGTAGCTGCACCTATTAAAGTTGAAGAAAAGACTGTCACTTATAATGATCCTATTGTTCCTACTTCTTATGTTGAGAAACCACCTTTCCCTGTTAGAATAAAGGATCATGCTAAAGCTTCAACTGTTGTTCGTAAAAGCAATATTAGAACTTATACACCTCCTGAGCAAGTTAAAGTAGAACCTAATATTGCTATTGTTAAAGATCTCTTGTCTGATAATATTGATGGGCATGTTATCCAGTTCGAAGGTGAAACTGCTAGAATTGCTAAACCTTGTGATAAAGATAAACATAGACCTGTGGTAAGCGTGCTTGTTATTTCTGTTTAAATAGGAGATCATTGTTATCACGGCTTATGTGATATGGGTGCTAGTGCTAGTGTAATACCTATTGACTTATATGAAGAAATTAAGAATGAAATTGCATCTGCTGAGTTAGAAGAGATTGATGTCACAATTAAACTTGCCAATAGAGATACTATTTCACCAATTGGAATTGTTAGAGATGTTGAAGTCTTGTGTGGGAAAACTAAATATCCTGTTGATTTTCTTGTTATTGGTTCCACACAAGATAGTTTTTGTCCCATTATATTTGGTAGACCCTTCTTAAATACTGTCAATGCTACCATAGATGGCACAAAGAATGTTGTTACTGTTGGCTTGGATGATATGGTTCATGAGTTTAATTTCTCTAAATTTAGTAAACAATATCGTGAGGAAGAATTACCTAGTAAGAATGAAATTATTGGTCTTGCTTCTATTGCCGTACCTCCTAGTGATCCTTTAGAACACTATTTGCTAGACCATGAAAATAATATGTTCATGAATGAAAGAAGGGAAATAGTTGAAGTATTCTTTAAACAGGAACCTATTCCGCATCACAATTTTCCTGTTGAAATTTTAGGGGATCCTCCTCCACCCAAGGGTGATCCCGTGTTTGAGCTTAAAACTTTGCCTGATAATCTTAAATATGTTTATCTTGATGAAAAGAAGATATATCCTGTTATTATTAGTGCTATCCTTTCAGAGCATGAAGAAGAAAGATTATTGAAAACTCTGAAGAAGCATCATGCTGCTATTGGATATACTCTTGATGATCTTACGAGCATTAGTCCCACTCTATGTCAACATAAAATAAATTTGGAAGCAGATGCCAAACAAGTTCGTGATCTTCAACGACGTCTGAATCCTAAAATGAAAGAAGTGGTAAGAAAAGAAATACTCAAGCTTCTGGAGGCAGGTATAATTTATCCCGTTGCTGATAGTGAGTGGGTAAGTCCTGTCCATTGTGTCCCTAAGAAGGGAGGTATTACTGTTATTCCTAATGATAAAGATGAATTGATTCCACAAAGAATTATCACATGTTATAGGATGGTAATTGATTTCCGCAAATTAAATAAAGCCACTAAGAAAGATCATTACCCCTTACCTTTTATTGATCAAATTCTAGAAATATTAGGCAAACATACACACTATTGCTTTCTAGATGGTTATTCTGGTTTCCCTCAAATACCTGTGTCGGCTAGAGAACAATCAAAGACTACTTTTACATGCCCTTTTGGTACTTTTGCTTATAGACGTATGCCTTTTGGTTTATGTAATGCACTTGCTAGCTTTCAAAGATGCATGATGGCTATATTCTCTGACTTTTGTGAAAAGATTTGTGAGGTTTTCATGGACGACTTTTCCATCTATGGTTCCTCTTTTGATGATTTCTTGAGCAATCTTGATCGAGTTTTGCAGAGATGTGAAGAAACTAATCTTGTCTTGAATTGGGAAAAGTGCCACTTTATGGTTAATGAAGGTATTGTCTTGGGGCATAAAGTTTCTGAAAGAGGTATTGAAGTTGATAAAGCCAAGGTTGATGCTATTGAAAAGATGCCATGTCCCAAGGACATCAAAGGTATAAGAAGTTTCCTTGGTCACGCCGGATTTTACAGCAGGTTCATTAAGGACTTCTCAAAAATTTCTCGGCCTCTGACTAATTTATTGCAAAAAGATATACCATTTGTCTTTGATGATGATTGTGTAGAAGCATTTGAAATACTTAAGAAAGCATTAGTCTCTGCACCTGTTGTTCAGCCACCTGATTGGAATTTACCCTTTGAAATTATGTGTGATGCTAGTGATTATGCTGTAGGTGCTGTTCTAGGGCAAAGAGTTGATAAGAAATTAAATGTTATTCATTATGCTAGTAAGACTCTAGACAATGCTCAAAGAAATTATGCTACTACTGAAAAAGAGCTTTTAACAGTTGTATTTGCTTGTGATAAGTTCAGATCTTATATTGTTGATTCTAAAGTAACTATTCAAACTGATCATGCTGCTATTAAATATCTTATGGAAAAGAAAGATGCTAAACCTAGACTTATTAGATGGGTTCTCTTGCTACAAGAATTTGATGTGCATATTGTTGATAGAAAGGGAGCTGAGAACCCCGTTGCAGACAACTTGTCTAGGTTGAAAAATATTCTTGATGACCCACTACCTATTAATGATGACTTTCCTGATGAACAATTAAATGTTATAAGTACTTCTCGTAGTACTCCATGGTATGCTAATTATACTAATTATATTGTTGCTAAATTTATACCACCTAGCTTCACATACCAGCAAAAGAAAAAGTTTTTCTATGATTTAAGACATTACTTTTAGGATGATTCACATCTTTATAAAGAAGGAGTAGATGGTGTTATTAGACGTTGTGTACCTGAGCATGAACAGGAACAGATCCTATGCAAGTGTCATTCCGAGTATTATGGAGGACACCACGCTGGAGATAGAACTGCACATAAGGTATTGCAATCCGTTTTTTATTGGCCTACTCTCTTCAAGGATGCCCGTAAGTTTGTCTTGTCTTGTGATGAATGTCAAAGAATTGGTAATATTAGTAGACGTCAGGAAATGCCTATGAATTATTCTCTTGTTATTGAACCGTTTGATGTTTGGGGCTTTGATTATATGGGACCTTTTCCTGCCTCTAATGGATACACACATATTCTAGTTGCTTTTGATTACGTTACTAAGTGGGCAGAAGCTATTCCAACTAGTAGTGCTGATCATAACACCTCTATTAAAATGCTTAAGGAAGTTATTTTTCCGAGGTTTGGAGTCCCTAGATATTTAATTACTGATGGTGGTTCACACTTTATTCATGGTGCTTTCCGTAAAATGCTTGCTAAATATGATGTTAATCATAGAATTGCATCTCCTTATCACCCACAGTCTAGTGGTCAAGTAGAGTTGAGCAATAGAGAGCTCAAATTAATTTTGCAAAAGACTGCTAATAGGTCTAGAAAGAATTGGTCTAAGAAACTTGATGATGCATTATGGGCTTATAGAACTGCATATAAAAATCCTATGGGTATGTCTCCGTATAAAATGGTTCATGGAAAAGCATGTCACTTACCTCTCAAACTAGAACATAAGGCATATTGGGCTATTAAAGAGCTCAACTATGATTTTAAACTTGCCGGTGAGAAGAGGTTATTTGATATTAGCTCACTTGATGAATGGAGAACCCAAGCTTATGAAAATGCCAAGTTGTTTAAAGAAAACTTAAAAGATGGCATGACAAAAGGATACAAAAGCGTGAGTTTAATGTAGGTGATTATGTATTGCTATACAACTCTCGTTTAAGATTTTTTGCAGGAAAACTTCTCTCTAAATGGGAAGGCCCCTACGTCATCGACGAGGTCTATCATTCCGGTGCCATAAAAATCAACAACTTCGAGGGCACAAATATGAAGGTGGTAAACGGTCAAAGAATCAAACATTATATCTCAGGTAATACCATAAATGTTGAAACCAATATTATTGAAACCGTAACCCCGGAGGAATACATAAGGGACACTTTTCGGAACGTTTCAGACTTTGAAAAGGAATAAGTATGTGGTACGGTAAGTAAACCGACTCCAAAACAATTTTTAAGGCAATATTTCTCCGTTTTGGAATATTTAGAAAAATAGAAAAATAAGTAGCAGTCCGGGAAGGACACGAGGGCCCCACGAGGGTGGTGGGCGCGCCCCCTACCTCGTGAGCACCTCGTGCGCCTTCCGGACTCCGTTTTCTTGCACGTTACGTATTTTGGTCGGTAAAAATTCATTATATATTCTCCCGAATGTTTTGACTCCCGTATCACGCAAATTTCCTCTGTTTTTGTTTTCGAGCTGTTGCTGCTGCAGATTAGAGAAAGATGTCTTCTCAAGAGTCAATCGGGGAGAGCCGGGTATCTAATCCGGCACCGGAACCAAGGGCAAACAGCGACGCTGACCACTTTGGGCTAGCAACGGAGGAAGAGATGGAGGCTGACTTGATGAGAGTAGATGCCATGGAGGATCAAGAAGTCACCTCTTGCCTCCGAGCTGGGTTCACGATGGGGGAACCACAGAGCTCAGCTATTCCAAACTCGGTTATCCCTTCTAATGTTAGGTTTCTTTCTTATGAAAATATGAAGAGGAGTGTCACTTGTTCTCCCGCAGCTATGCAACACCCTTGGGTGCAAGGAGCTTTAGCTGTCACAGGAAAGCTTCGTAAGGAAATAATGGACCTCAAACAGCAAGTCAATAAGCTCGAGGAGGAGAACCGCATCCTGAGGGGAATCATCGCCAAGAATATTACACCGACAACAAAGAAGGAGACATAATCACATTGGTATGGGCACTCCCCTTAGCAACTGCCAAGCTTGGGAGAGGTGCCCGGTATCGTATCACAATCACAACTCCTATCTTTATCGTTTTTCTTAGTTTGATCCTATTAGTAGTATCTTGATCTAGTAGAATAAAGTTTATGGCATGATCTAGTTTTGAGTTTTGCTTTATGATCTCTCTATGTAATCGAGTCCGTGAGCTATATATAATAAAGATTAGTGTTGATTCAAGGGCTTGATTATTTTGCCATGATCTTGGGTGAATAAAAGAAAAGAGAAAAAGAATAAAAAGAAACAAAAAGTTCATAATGATCTTATTGAGAGTAATGACTTCACATAGAAAGAGTATGATGATTAAAAGTTGTTGGGAGTTGGCAGACATAGCTTTGGTCATTGTTGCATTTAATAGGAAGTAATAAGGAAAGAGAGGTTTTCACATATAGATACATTATCATTGACATCTTTTATGATTGGGAGCACTCATTAAAATATGACATGCTAAAGAGTTGATGTTGGACAAGGAAGACAACATAATGAGTTATGTCTTTCTTATATCTGAGATAAAGTATGTTGTCATGGATCCTCTAACTTGTTGAGCTTGCCTTTCCCCCTCATGCTAGCCAAATTCTCAGCACCAAGTAGAAATACTACTAGTGCTTCCAAATACCCTTAAACCAGTTTTGCCAGGAGAGTCCACCATATCTACCTATGGATTGAGTAAGATCCTTCAAGTTGTCATCGGTGCAAAGCAATATAAATTGCTCTAAATATGTATGATTGATTGGTGTGGGAGAAATAAGCTTTATACGATCTTGTGATGTGGAAGTAATAAAAGCGACAGACTGCATAATAAAGGTTCCTATCACAAGGGGCAATATAAAGTGATGTTCTTTCGCATTGAGATTTTATGCATCCAACCATAAAAGCGCATGGCAACCTCTGCGTCCCTCTGAGAAGGGCCTATCCTTTATTATTATCTTCTACCTTATGCAAGAGTCATGGTGATCTTCACCTTTTATTTTTCATTTTATCCTTTGGCAAGCTCAGCATGTTGGAAAGAACATGATATATATATCTAATTGGATGTAGGGGAGCATGAACCATTATTGTTGACATTACCCTTGAGGTAAAAGGTTGTGGGGCAAAACTATAAAGCCCCTATCTTTCTCTGTGTCCGATTAAAACTCCGTAACCACAAGTATTGCGTGAGTGTTAGCAATTATGGAGGACTAAATGATAGTTGAGTATGTGGACTTTCTTTTTAGCTCTGACATAGACTCTTTCCGATGTTATGATAAATCGCAATTGCTTCAATGACTGAGATTATAGTTTGTCGGAGCCCAATAAGGTTTATGATTTATACTTTTGCATTGTGAATAGATCATCACTTGAACATAAGTAATCATATGACAAAATCTATATATGTTGTTGTTATGAGAATAATCATGATGCCTTCATGTCTGTATTTTATTTTTATCGATGCCTCTACCTCTAAACATGAGGACATATTTATTGTTATCAGCTTTTCGCTTGAGGACAAGCGAGGTCTAAGCTTGGGGGAGTTGATACGTCCATTTTGCATCATGCTTTTATATCGATATTTATTGCATTATGGACTGTTATTTCACTTTATGTCGCAATACTTATGGCTATTCTCTCTTATTTTACAAGGTTTACATAAGGAGGGAGAATGCCGGCAGCTGGAATTCTGGGCTGGAAAAGGAGCAAATATTAGAGACCTATTCTGCGCAACTCCAAAAGTCCTAAAACTCCACGGAACATCCTAAAACAAATAAAGAAAAATCCTCGTCAAAGATGAAGGCCAGGGGGCCCACACCCTGCTCATGAGGGTGGGGGTGCCCCCCCCTAGGGCGCGCCCCTACCTCGTGGGCCCCCTGGTGGCTCTCCGATGTCCATCTTCTCCTATATGAGGTCTTTAGATGAGAAAAACATGAGGAGGAACTTTTTGGGACGAGACTCCGCCGCCACGAGGCGGAACCTTGGCGGATCCAATCTAGAGCTCCG